>NC_091061.1:95530339-95831265 GCF_000393655.2 Nicotiana sylvestris
ATTTTGGTACTAATCTGTTAATAATAGAAGTTGTGCATTTGCTCGTTTTGTTCGTGTGAAGAGATAGCCTTAACATACCTGAGATTGTATATTACACCAAGATAAACTTTAGATGCAGAACGCATTACACATCAAGCTTCTCATAGTGGAGTTGTGACAAACTACCGTAGATGTGTGGTTCTTTAGTTTACTGAGCTCGGTCAAACTAGTTGGGGTGGGATGCATAGCTAATTAAACTAGTTGGGGTGGGATGCATAAATCTCATAAAAAAATAATCTTTCAGCTTCCATATTGTCAATAGCAGGGTACATAGCTATTAAAGTATTACCCACAAAAATAACAATCAAGAACCCAAATTTCAAGATTTTCCCATGTGCCAACTCCCCAAGATAACAACTTTTCATTCCGACACAAGCTTTTAAGACACTAGTCATGCATACCCGTGCTAAAGCACGGGCCCAACAACACCAAATTTGGTATCTCTATTATATTAGAAATTCTAGCATTTTTCTTGTACATATATACATATACATAATATGAAGGTAGATTGAAGAATACTAAGATTAAAAGTTAGTACTTATATATATGACTATACAAAGTTCCCGACTGTTTCAATTCAAATAGTTGACCTGAGCTGCTTTTAGTGCGAACAATTTTCTTTTCGTCCTTAGTTACGTATAATATTAGCATAAATGAAGCCAGTTCAAGTCACCCAGATCAACCCAAAAAACATTTGAATATCCTTTTTTTATTAAAAGTGATTGTTGGAGTAGTAACGTAGTTCAAGCTTCTCTTTGAAGTTTCTTTTTACCATGTTGCTCTCGACTGCTTCATGTAATTACACACTGCAACCAAGAAGAGGAAAAAGAGCAAAGAGATTTATCATGTATTTATTTTTTTAGAATATGTATTTGAAAAGCTTTGAAGGGTGCGTGTAAGGTTGGTCCTACTTGAGAGCTATACATAGAAAACTAAGAGGAGCCTCCGAGATCTTCAGATTCATGCTTGCATATACTTGTTCCCTATATATTTCCATATATTGATTTGCTCCCAAAAAGTTTTGCAATCCAACAACCCTACTAGCAAATTATTGATCCAAAATGCAATAAAAACTATAAAGATCCTAAGCCTTCATTCCAATAAGAATATGTGGAAGCTCTCTAAAAGAAGTGCTGATACAAAAGCACTTTAAAACAAATTAAAAGAATTAGAAAAGGACGAACCAGCTGAAATTGCCTTTTCAATTAGTAGATGGCCCATTGTAATATAGCAGTCTCAACTAACAGAGAAATCAATTCGTACTCCACCATTTAGTGCAATCCATCACCGAGAAATACAAATTGAAGAGTTTAGACATTTTTTCCATCTATCGGCATTGATACACCTTATTTTTCAAATTTCCTTTGTGTGCCTAGCTAACTGATGTTAAGATCCAATTGAAAAGAAAAAAAAAACTAAAGAGAAAAAGAAAGAACAATAGCAGTGAGAACCGATGGATAAGTCTTCTATGGCTTTAGCCTAGATTCCTCTAAAGATGCCACATATACTAATAATGTGTGAGTCGTACTTGTGTTAAGTCAAGAATTTGCCACGTTGTGTTCTTATCCAAACTATTTTGTATAATTACTAATTACCCGCATAATTAAGAATTATCTCAACTTACTTAAAATACTATTCAGTTTTAATATACTTTATACATCGTACTATTACAGTTATGTGGTACCATATAAAATAAACACATATACTATTATTTCATTAAAACATCTAGGTAAAAATACATATATTTTCTCAATTTATAATTTCCTAATCTTATATAAAAAGAAAAATTCTCGTACGCTTAATTCTTAAAATGGTAAAAAGATAACCTTCTTTTCTTGTGAGACAATAATTTCTATTTTTACTATAAAGAAAATCCTATAATTGTCTTCTCTTTGCATGGGACTAAGCTCTGTCTCAACTCTTGCAAGAGGCTAAGCCTTGCCTCACTATTTGCATAAGGCTAAGAACTGCCTTCTATTTGCATGAGACTAAGCCCTGTCTCAAATCTTGCATGAGGCTAAGCCTTGCCTACTTGTTCGCATAAGGATGCCCCCCCTTCCTCGCATGACGCTGAGCATTGCCTCCCCATCTACATAAGGCTAAGCTCTGCCTTTCCTTGTCTAATGACTAAACATTGCCCTGCCTAAAACATAGCATTATTTTAGCTTTTCCGGGGCTAAGCTCTATCCCGATCCTGTACAAGACTAAGCTCTATCTTGTTTTGCTCATATGCATCACCATGTGTCTATCCGAAGTTGTTATAGTTCGACGACATCATCCTCATAGCCTGAAGACACCATGTCATGGCCTGAGGATCTCTCAATAACGCACATCGTCATTTAAAGGAATCATGGTTCGGAGGAACCATTCTCATGGCCCTAGAACATCATTTCATGGCCTGCGAATCCTCTATCTCATGATTCATGGCCCGATACATCACGGTATAATGGCGTCATCCTCACTGTCCCAAGACAACCTTCATGGTCCAAAGGGAATTTGCATCATGTTTAAATTCTCGCAATAATCCATATATATTTGTACGCATCGTGTCTTACGTTTTGCAGGTAATTCAGAAGTGAACCGTTCTTTAAACATGATCAACCTTCGCTCCAGTTTCCATTCATACTGTTCATACCGTTCATTCCATGCCACTATTAAAACGTAACCGACTCCAATCAATTACGCGCCATTACTCTATGACCGTTCAGACATCTGCCATGTGATACATCTGTTATGCTTCCGATTCACATTCATAACTCCACATAAATCTATCCGAAACTATCATTCCTAAAAGAACACTTTTCGAAACATACGACTATTCCTATACCAATTCCATCGGTTTCATTTACCGTGGGGTCAAGAACTACACACGGCCTGATATGTTTCGACCAGGGTGCGACCTATAGTTTTCAAAACACCCCATTCGCTCAAAATCGGTAATCATTTCTTTACCCGATAACTCTTTCATCCTTCCCGAGAAAAAGAGGGGCAGCTGTTGATACCCAATTTTCCCCTCATATCTCTCAAATACACATATATACTTTCAAAATAGTGCATGAGCATCACCAAGTATTTTTTCATAATTTTCTTATAATTTTTAAAAGGCTTTTAATCAATTTATTCCTATATTTTTATAAAAATAATTATTAATTGCATCACAAATAATTTTATAATAATTTATTACTTAATTGTTCATCATTTATTTCCATATTAAGCATTAAATATTATATATATAATTATTATGCATCCTTAGGCTAATTATTTTAATTAATTTTAAATAATTTTCATGCACAATTGATATTTTTGTTTTTATCAATTATTTTTTATAAATTATTTATTTGTTAAATTGGGTAATTAAAATATAGCCCCCTAAAACCCCAATTTCGGACCTAGACCAATTACCTACACTACCCAATTACCCCGGCCCAATACATCATCCCACATTAAATACCCAATACCCAGACCCATACCCATTTAAAACCCCGACCTAACTCCTTTTTTTAAAATCACAGCCATTGATCTCTGAAGATCAACGACTCAAATTACCTCACCCCTTTTTAATTATACCCATCCGCCCAAACCCTAATGACTTTACACCCCCGCCATCCTAGAACACTCTCGTCTCTCACCTCTCAAAATCCTAGCGCCATCACTCAAATCTCTCTGATTCCAACCCCAAAAATGGGATCAATCTATGATTCCCTTACAATATTAGTCCCACCTCCCTACTGGCTACCCGTGTTTGGTATTACATAATGGCTTACCTGGAATGGCAAGCAAATCTGGAAAAAAAACGAACCAAAGCTGGTTCAAATCTTTAACCTGTTGTTTATTCTGTCTGTGTTCATCACTTTTGATTCTTGAAAGTACGAATCTTTTCGTATCTCTCACTGATTCGACTTAACCCTAAGGTTATGGTTTTAGATCTTATTTATTGAACCAAATCTGGTTCAATTTTATGTTTCTTATGAATATCCTCCTATCTATGTTCATTCTATTAAAGTATATGATTCTTTGCCTTTTTTTAATCAATTTTGTGGTTTACCTAAATTATGGGTTTCATATCTTTGATTGAACCAAATATGGTTCGATTCTAGTTTTCTTTTTGAATAATCTTCTGTCTACATTCATTGTATGCATTATGTGATTCATTGCCTTATTTTTCTGCCTATATTTTGAAGGTTTACCTAAACTAGGGTTTGAAACTTTTACTGACTTTTCGATACTCTTTCCTTTGTCAAATGAGACTAATATTTTCCTTCTTTCTGTTTGATTTACCATGTTTCATTTATTCCTTTACCTTATTTTTCCTTGAAACTAGTTGTTAATTGATACCATATGATATTTTCCTTATTCTAAGTGTCACTCGCCTAATTACACGCTATTATTCCCGGATAATTTACTGAACTCTATATTATTTGTCCTAAAACTAGACTTTAATTGATTCTATGATTAATTTCATTCTTTACTTATGTGTGTTTGATTTCTTTCCGTATTTGTTCGCATAATTGAATACTATTTAAATCTTTCTCCCTTTCCCCTTTAGACAGACTTGAACTCTATAGATTCTTACTAAATTTTAAAGTTTCTGGTTCTATACTCTCTTTGTTCTCTCGTTTACTACTGGTCTAGGCCGACTGAAAGCCAAGGCCAAACATTTTGGACTTTCACCTTCTTTGAATTATTCTGGTTTTGCTCGCTTAACTGGTGAGTGACTATCCTTTGTCATACCAATTTTTATGTGTTCTTGATCTGTGTTTATAATCCAGCATTTCTAAAATCCCTCTCTAAGCATGATTCTGCATGTCTACATGCTTTTCTTTTAATCCTATGGTCAACACTATTAATTTATATTAATTGTTTTGAATAATATGAATCCTCTTAAGACAATTTGCTCAATCTGCCTCATGTGTGTTCTGAACCTGTTCTGAATTTGAGTACCTTTAAGACAATGTTAGAAGGTTAAGTAGTCAATCAGTCTTAAGGCTTTGAACTTGTATTGTTATTAGGATTTTGTTCTATCGTTTATATGCTTTCTAGCATGTCTGAAATTCATGTTAGTATTTTGATTATTTGGCTTTCCTAAATACTAGCATTGAATACCTAGCTTAACTAGACTGTTAACCAGATTTCAACTCATTTGAACTGTGTTTGAGCATGAACCTTGCTTGTTTTCTGGGTGCAATTCTGTCTACAAGTTCCATGTCTTAACTTTGTTTTCTTCTGAAATCAAAACTGTTTAAATCTGTCTCTCTTTATATGTTGTTACTCTTTTAAAACTTCCACTCTTAGTCCCTTAGGTTCTATCCTCAAGCACCCCAGTGTGACCACTGCTCAGGGTCGATGTGAGACTCCTATGAACTCTAACACACTTGGAACATGTTCTTAATCTCTTTTACAACATTTCTAAGTGTGTGGTTCTGGTGTAAGCATTGCCCTGGGCCTCTGAGGCCCTTGAGAACTTTGACATATTGGAAACCTAGTTCTACATGTGTTACGTGTGAGACATTCGTATTTGAGCTATGATGTACCTATGAATTGAGCCTCGAAGTTGATTGGTTTGAAGGCTTGGTTCCCAGGTTTATTTGGGCCCAATGAAGGCTCCCTGTAGTGTATCTTATTACTATTATGTAATTCATTTGCTATTCTGGTTTGTAACAACTTTGTAATAAACAAATTCTGGGGTATTTAGTAAAATCGGTGGGGGGGAGGGATTTCTTATTTCCTTCTGTTAAATTGAGTAGAAATTCTGCCTATAGGGATTTATCTATGTTATTAATTCTGCTCATTCGTCAAAACTGTTAAGTTTTTCAATGTGTTTTAGAAATCCTGCATATAGGACTTTCGTTGGTGATGTTGATTCTGAGTTCTATATTTGTATTTTCGATAGCCTTCCTATAGGATTATATTGCATATTAGAAATCCTGCCTATAGGTTGCATTAATTTTCCAATAAATATGTGTTAGCAATCATGCCTATTGGACCTTAATATTTGATTTAATTGTTTTTTTGGTAATATGCACAACTTCTGCTCGTATTACTATTCAATGAATATCATGCCTGTAGGACTAAAAATTAAAATCAATTTCAAAAATAGAGATCATGCCTATAGGGTTTAAATCAATTCGACATTAGAAATCATGCCTATAGGATTCTATTAACTGGTTCTGAATATAATCACCGCTGTCATTACTTAGACAGTATGCCTATAGAACTTAATAACAATTCTGAATCTGTAATTGTGATTCATTACGGTTTGAAGTGCCTAGATGATATTCATTAAAACCAGTAGGCAAATAGTAAGTCCTAACACTCGCCTTAATAAAATTGTTTCTGTACATCTGTCTTCTCGTATAGATATCCTGCCTATAGAATTTTAAGATCGATGAATATTGTCAATTAATTGCATGCATTTGTTGTTTATGTGTGGAGGTTAACATAAGCCCATATTTGCTTTGTATCCTGCCATGTTTTGTTTGTCGCTTAGTCTTTTACATTTTGAGCAACCTAGGCTTAGTCTAGAACTATCCCAAATAGAGGTCCTAAATACCTCTAGGGCCATAGGTAATGGACGAGTAGTACACGCATACGAATCGAACTAGAATCGATTAGAGTGCTTTAGATAACAACTTAAAGATAATTGGTAATTTTTTCTTGATTCCGAGCCGTGGGCCTGGGGAGGATTTTTGGGCCTTTTCCTATTTTCTGGACTAGTTGTTTGTAGTCTTATTTACGTTATGAAATTGATTTGATTAGATTTGGGACATTCGGAGTTGGATACTCTTGGCAAGAGCGTTATTTCGGATTGATTTGAGCTTGGTTCGAGGTAAGTGGCTTGCCTAACCTTGTGTGGGGGAACTCCCCTTAGGATTTTGGTGTTACTGTTATATGAATGCCGTGTACTTGAGGTGACAAGTGCGTACACGTGATAATTGTTTGAAAACCCCATTTCCATTAAGTAAGTATGTATGTTTTCCTTTAAATTGAGACATACTAGTACATGTAGCCTCATGTTTAGCTTAGGAAAACATGCTTACATGACTTAACTGTCTTATCTCCTTTATCTGCTTACTTGGATTCCGTGTAGCATGTTTAGGGTAGAAATTACCTGTTTCTTTGATACGAGCTTGAATAGAACTCTAGGATTTCTTTTGAGACTGTTGTGTATATTGATATGGTTGTGTGTTTTCTTTGGGACTACGGAATGATATCCCGGGAGATCTCCCCTGCACATTTATATTTGGGACTACGAGACGATATCCAGGGAGATCCCCATGTACATTTACGATTTGGACTATGGGACGGTATCCCGGGAGATCCTCTGCACATTTACGTTTGGGATTACGGGACGTTATCCTAGGAGATCCCCTATTGCTATCTCTATGTACAGAGTTATTTCTTTCTGTGATTTCATTTGTCATTGACTATTAGTATTTTAACTATACTACCATATTTCATACTGTTTACCTTGTTATATATACATATTCAGTAGGGCCCTGACCTGATCTCGTCACTACTCGATCGAGGTTAGGCTTGGCACTTACTTTGTACCGGTGTGGTGTACTCATGCCCTTTCCTGCACATGTTTTTCATGTGCACATCCAGGTTCTTCTTCTCAACCATAGTTCTAGTGAGGCGAGTCGATCTAGAGACTTCGAGGTATATCTTCCGCGTCCGCAGACCTAGAATTCCCTCTCTATTCTCCCTTCAGTTATAGACTTTTCCCTGTATTTTTCTTTGTTATTAGATTTCTGGAGTTAGAAACACTATGTATTTCTTTAGCTTGTGATTCATGAGATTCTGGGTTATGGGAGTGATATGTTCACTCGGGAGTGTTATTATTGTATATGCTGAGTGACATTTTAGTCTCTTTTATTATATTTACCTGTAAATTGTTAGTTTTGTATCTTTAATTCATTTTCCGCAAATTTTTAGGCTTACCTAGTCGTAGAGACTGGGTGCCGTCACAAGAGTTCATGAAGGGCGAACTTGGGCCGTGACAAGTTAGTATCAGAGTTCTAGGTTCATAGGAGTCGTGAATCACAAGCTGGTTTATTGGAGTCTCAAAGATCAGTATGGAGACGTTTGTACTTATCTTTGAGAGGCTATGTAACTATTAGGAAAACTCCACTTTATTTAGATCCTTGTCATACGAGATTATTGATATTGAAATTCTAAACCTCTATCTTCTATTCTCTCATAGATGGTGCAGACACCTGCTACCGGAGATGACCAGGCACCTGCCCCCCCCTTCTAGAGCCGTTAGAGGACGGGGGCGGGGTAGAGGCTGAGGATTCATACGTGGTACATCCAGAGAACCTGCGCGAGCTACTATAGAGGAGCCACCAACAGCTCCAGCCGAAGCACAGGTTCCTGGTATGCCTACTGCTACTACTACTCCAGCTCTCTAAGAGACCCCTGCACAGTTCATGAGCATGTACACAACTCTAGATCAAACAAGGTTGGTTCCCCTTGCTGCAACCACATCTCATGCCGAGAGAGGAGCACAGTCTCCCGCAGACCGCACCCCAGAGCAGCGAGTTCAGGTTAATCGGCTCCCAGAGGTTATACTGGTAGTGCCTGTAGCCCCAATTCAGCCCGAGGATAGGGTAGCACCTTCAGAGGAGAAACAACAGAAGCTTGAGAGGTTCAAGAAGTACAAGCCTCCTACATTCAGTGGTCTAGCATTAGAGGATTCTTAGGGATTTTTAGAGGAGTGCCACTGTATCCTCCGCACTATGGGTGTAGCAGGGTCAAGTGGGGTTTCTTTTGCTACCTTCCAGCTTCGAGGGGCAGCCAATTAGTGGCGGCATACTTTTGAGTTGGACAGTCTGGCTGAGGCAGCTTTCCTTTCATGGACACAATTTTCGGATATGTTTTTGAGGGAGTATGTCCCTCAAAACCTCAGGGACGCATGGCACGCATAGTTTGAGCATTTACACAAGGGTACTATGAATATTTTGGAGTATGATGTCCATTTCAGTGATTTGGCTAGGCATGCGCCGACCTTGGTTTCTACAGTTCGTGAGAGAGTTCGTTTGTTTATTGAGAGGCTCATTTCCAACATCAGGTTTAGCATGGCCCGAGAGTTAGAGATGGATATTGCTTATCAGCAGGTGGTGAACATTGCTAGGGGAGTAGAGGGCATGCTTGCTCGGGATAGGGAGGAGCGAGAGGCCAAGAGGTCTCGAGAGTCGGGCCATTATTCTGGGGCTCGTGCCCCAGCTGTAGTTTGTCATGGTAAGGGTTATGTGAGTCGCCCTGTTCATTCAGCTTTTACAGTAACCAGTTGTATTCCAGCTCCTCCTATACCTCAGGAGCCTTATTATGCACCTTTAGTATCTAGTGTGCCTCCTGCACGAGGTGTTTTCAGTGGTCAGTCCAGCACACCTGGTCCGAGCGAGTCACAACTGCCACATTCTCTTTGATCTTGTTTTGAGTGTGGCGACACATGCCATGTGGTGAGGGATTACCCTACACTGAGGAGGGGTGCACCTCCACAGACTTCTCAGCCACAACGTGCTTCGTAGAGTTCCCAAGCTATGATTACAACACCAGTTGCTACCCCACCTGCTCAGCCAGCTAGAGGTGGAGGTCAAGGAGGTAGAGGTCGCCCTAGAAGGGGAGGCCAGGCTAGATACTATGCCCGTCCTACCCGTGTTGAGGATGTTGCCTCCGATTCTATCATCACAGATATTGTTCCGATTTTTCATAGAGATGTATCGGTTCTATTCGATCCAGGCTCCACTTACTCGTATGTATCCTCTTATTTTGCCTCGCATTTGGGCGTATCTCGGGATTCTTGGAGTTTCCTTGCTCATGTTTTTACTCTAGTGGGAGATTCGATTATTGTGGACCGCGTATATTAGTCGTATTTGATTCCTCTTAGTGGTTTTGATACCAGAGACTATTTAATATTGCTCAGTATGGTAGATTTTGATGTTATCTTGGGCATGGGCTATTGTTGCCCTATTATGCTATTCTTGATTGTCACTCCAAGAATGTGACGCTGGCTATGCCAAGTGTACCGTGATTAGAGTGATGGGGTACTTTAGATCACACTCCTAGTAGAGTTATTTCATTTCTTAAAGTTTAGCGAATGGTTGAGAAGGTGTATGACGCATATCTAGCTTATGTGAGAGATGTCAGTATTGATACACCTACACTTGATTTAGTCCTAATAGTACGGAATTTCTCTGATGTGTTTCCAGCTGATCTTCCGGGCATGCTGCCCGACAGAGATATTGATTTTGGCATTGATTTGTTGTTGGGCACTCAGCCTATTTCTATTCCTCCTTATCAAATGGCTCCTCCTTAGTTGAAGGAGTTGAAGGAACAGTTACAGGAATTGTTTGATAAGGGCTTTATTCGGCCCAGTCTGTCATTTTGGGGTGCTTCTTTCTTGTTTGTGAAGAAAAAAAATGGTTCTATACGTATGTGCATTGATTATCGTCAATTGAACAAAGTTATAGTGAAGAACCGATATCCTTTACCTCATATTTATGACCTGTTTGATCAGTTACCGGGTGGTCGAGTATTTTCTAAGATTGACTTGCGTTCAGTTTATCATCATTTAACGATTCGGGAGCCAGATATCTCAAAGACTGCTTTCAGGACTTAGTATGGTCATTAAGAGTTCCTTGTTATGTCATTTGGCCTAACCAATGCCCCAACAACATTTATGCATTTGATGCACAGTGTATTCCATCTATATCATAACTTGTTCGTCATTGTCTTTGTTGATGACATTCTGGTATACTCCCAGAGTAGGGAGGATCATGAGCTGCACCTGCGGATAGTGCTTCGGACCTCGAGAGAAATGAAATTATATGCAAAGTTGTCGAAATGTGAGTTGTGGTTGGATTCTGTGGCATTCTTGGGTCACGTGGTATCGAGTGAAGGGATCAAGGTGGATCTGAGGAGAGTGGAGGCAGTGCATAGTTGGCCCAGACCATCCTCAATTATAGAGAATCGTAGTTGTTTTTGGCTTGGCGGTTTATTACCATCGATTTGTTGAGGGAATTTCATCTATTGCAGCACCTATGACAAGGCTGACCCAGAAGGGTGCTCCATTCAGATAGATGGAAGAGTATGAGGAGAGCTTTCAGAAGCTTAAGATATCTTTGACTACAACCCCAGCATTGATATTACCTATAGGTTTGAGGTCTTATACTGTCTATTGTGATGCCTCAAGGATTGGCCTTGGAGCGCTATTGATGTAGGATGGTAGGGTGATTGCCTACGCGTCGATACAACTAAAGGTGCATGAGAATAATTATCATGTCCATGATCTTGAGTTAGCTGCTATTGTTCATGCCTTGAAGATTTGGCATCATTATATGTACGGTGTTCCTTGTGAGATCTATACTAACCACCAGAGTTTGCAACATCTGTTCAAGTAGAAGGACCTTAATTTGCGTGAGAGGAGGTGGTTAGAGCTGCTGAAGGACTATGATATCACTATTTTGTACCACCCGGGGAAGGACAATATGGTGGCCGATGCTTTGAGTCTCCAGGCGGAGAGTTTGGGTAGTTTGGCTTACCTACCAGAAGCCGATAGGCCCATGGCGATGGATGTTCAGGCCTTAGCCAGTCAGTTTGTGAGATTGGATATTTCAGAGCCTAGTTGGGTCCTAGCTTGTGTGGTTTCTCGGTCTTCCTTGTATGATTGTATCAGAGAGCGTCAGTATGATGACCCTCATTTGCTTGTCCTCATGACAAAGTTCTGCATGATGATTCCAGAGATGTGACCATTGGTGATGACGGGGTATTGAGAATGCAGGGTCGGATATGTGTACCCAATGTTGATGGGCTTCGGGAGTTGATTTTGGAAGAGGCCCACAGGTTGCAATATTCCATCCATACGGGTGTCGTGAAGATGTACTAGGATTTGAGGCAACACTATTGGTGGAAGAGGAAGCAAAAGGATATAGTTGGGTTTGTAGCTCGATGCCTCAATTGTCCATAGGTGAAATATGAGCATTAGAGACCAGGTGGCTCGCTTCAGCAGATTGAGATCTCGGAGAGGAAGTGGGAGCGGATCACCAAGGACTTCGTAGTTGGACTCCCATGACTTTGAGGAAGTTCGATGCCATTTGGGTGATTGTGGATCGGCTCACCATGTTCGCGCACTTCATTCCTGTGTGTACCACCTATTCTTCGGAGCGGTTGGCAGAGATTTATATCTGAGAGATTGTTCATCTGCATGGTATTCCAGTTTCCATCATTTTAGATAGAGGTACTCAATATACATCGCGGTTTTGGAGAGCCGTACAACACGAGTTGGGTACTCGGGTGGAGTTGAGCAAAACATTTCACCCCCAGACGGACGGACTGTCCGAGCGCACTATTCAAATTCTTGAGGATATGCTCCGTGCGTGTGGGATGGAGTTTGGAGGTTCTTGGGATCAATTCTTACCACTTGCGAAGTTTTTCTACAAAAACAGTTACCAGCCAGCCTTCAGATGGCACCGTATGAGGCTCTGTATGGTAGGCGGTGTATATTTCCAGTTGATTGGTTCGGGCCGGGCGAGGCTAGATTATTGGGCACAAACTTGGTTCAGGATGCTTTGGAGATGGTTAAGGTGATTCAGGATAGACTCCGCACAACCCAGTCCAGAAGGTTCGCGATGTTTCATTTATGGTTGGAGAGCAGGTCTTGCTTCAGGTTTCGCCTATGAAAGGCGTTATTGGGTTTGGGAAGAAGGGAAAATTGAGCCTAAGGTTTATTGGCCCCTTTGAGGTATTGCAACGTGTTGGGGAGGCTTCTTATGAGCTTGCCTTACCTTCCAGCCTGGTAGGAGTTCATCCGGTATTTCATGTTTTGATGCTCCGAAGATACCACGGTGATCTGTCCCACGTCTTTGATTTTAGTTCAGTATAGTTGGACAAGGATCTATCTTATGTTGAGGAGCCAATGGCTATATAGGACAAGCAGGTTCGAAAGATGAGGTTAAACAGCATTGCATCGGTAAAGGTTTAGCGGTGGGGTCAGCTGGTCGAGGAGGCGACTTTGGAGACCGAGCAGGATATGCGTAGCCGTTACCCTCATCTTTTCACCACTTCAGGTATGTCTTTATGCTAGTTCGAGGACGAATTAATGTTTTAAGAGGGGGAAGATGTAACGACCCGGCTGGTCGTTCTGAGAATTAATGCCCCGATCCCCTATTGAATGCTTCCCCTTGTATAGTTATGTTATTGTGATTTGCCGGCATGGTTCATCTTGAGTTTCAGAGTGTTTTGGGATACTTAGTCCCTAAATGAGAGCTTAAGTCTTAGAATTTGGACTGTAGTAAAAGCAGTGTGAAGACGACCCCGGAATGGAATTTCGCAGATCCCGTTAGCTCTTTTGGGTGATTTAGGGCTTAGAGGCCTGTCCGGATTGTGTTTTAGAGGTCCATAGCTTATTTAGGCTTGAAATGGAGAAAGTTGAATTTTTGGAGTTTCGGGCCGGTAGTGGAATTTGATATCGGGGTCATAATCTTATTTCAGAAGTTGGAATAGGTGTGTAGTGTTGAATATGACTTATGTGCAAAATTTGGGATCAATCGTACATGGTTTGGTTGGTTTCAACATCGGTTGTAGAATTTTTAAAATTCAAGTTTAATAGGTTTATATTAGAGGGTTATTCATAGTTTTAGCATTGTTTGATGTCATTTGAGGGCTCGACTATGTTCGTATAATGTTTTAGGATTGGTTGGTTTATTTGGTTGAGGTCTCGGAGGCCTCGGGTGAGTTTCGTATGCTTAACGGATGAGAATTTGGATTTAATCAAATTTCTGAAGTGCTGAACCTGTTGTTTTCACACCTGCGGATTATGGACCGCATGTGCAGTGTCGCAGAAGCGGCTGAGTGAACCGCATAAGCGGAATTGGACTTATGCATCAGGGATTGCAGATGTAGTTGGGGAACTGCAGATGCGGCACAGTGACCGCAGATGCGACCCCAGCCCGGATAAGTGATTTCCCCACAAGTGATGGTTTTTCTGTAGATGCAGTCTTGCAAATATGGTGGACCCCTTGCAGAAGCAGGATCTCTAGCAGAAAAAGGGCCAAATCGAGGGTTTTATCCCATTTTCAATTGTGGCACCTTTGGAGCTCGGTGGGAAGTGATTTATTGAGAGATTGTGAAGGAGAACTATTGGGTAACGAATTCTAACTCTAATTTGGTTCTAATATATTAATCTATTGTTATTATCCTCATCTAATTAAGGAATTTGAGGGTGGAAGTTTTGAAATGGGGGAAAAAGTTCCCCAATGGAAAATCTGAGTTTTGAATTGGAATTCGACGTCGAATTGGGAAGATTATTGTACGAGTGAACTCTTGAGTGAATGGGTGTTCATAATTGGTAATGTTTACCCGATTTTGAGACGTGGGCCCGGGAAGGATTTTTGGGCGCTTTCCTGTTGTCTACCCTTAACTTCGATTTTATTAGCTAAACTAGTAGTTTGTAGTTATATTTACGTTATGAAATTGATATGATTAGATTTGGGCCACTCGGAGTTGGATACTAGTGGCAAGAGCATGATTCCAAATTAATTTGAGCTTGGTTCGAGGTAAGTGGGTTGCCTAACCTTGTGTGGGGAAATCCAATTAAGATTTTGGTACTATTGTTATATGAATGCCATATACGTTAGGTGACGAGTGCGTACACGTGCTAATTTTTGGAAAACCCATTTTCATTAAGTAAATATCTATGTTTTCCTTTAAGTTGAGCAATACTAGTACATGTAGCCTCATGTTTAGCTTAGGAAAACATGCTTACATGACTTAACTGTCTTATATGCTTTATCTGCTTACTTGGATTCTGTGTAGTATGTTTAGCGTACAAATTACATGTTTCTTTGATACAAACTTGAATAGAACTGTAGACTTTCTTTTGAGACTGTTGTGTATATTGATTTGGTTGTGTGTTTACTTTGCGACTACGGAACAGTATCCTGGGAGATCCCCTTGCACATTTATAATTGGGACTACGAGACGGTATTCCGGGAGATCCCCTGTACTGGATATTTACTTTGGGACTATAAAACGGTATTCCGGGAGATCCCCTACACATTTACGATTTGGACTATGGGACGGTATCCCAGGAGATCCTTTGTCCCTTCACAAAAGAATCTTCCAACATGGCAAATGAATCCATTGAGTTCGGGGGTAGGTTGTGATACCACATCATGGCTCCTTTCGACATTGTTTCTCCAACTTTCTTCAGCAAGACAGATTCAATCTCGTCATCCTTTAAGTCATTCCCTTTTACAGCACAAGTATAAGCGGTAATGTGCTTATACTTTGGGACATCAGGCATTCTGAATTTATCCGGGATGGGCTTCAGAGCCGCACTTGATTGGAATGGTTTCTACACGAACTTCTTTGAATCTACACCCTTCAAAATTGGGGGTGCGCCCAGGATCTGATCGACCCTCGAGTTATAAGTCTCCACCTTTTTATCGTTGGCCTCTATCTTCTTTTCTCCTGACTCGATTCTTTTAGTCAATTCCTCGAGCATTTTCATGATTATGGGGTCAGTCCCCAAGCATCTTTCATCGGGTCTTCTAGAACTGGTTCGTGTTGCATGTTAACTGTTCGGCGGTGTTAAGTATTCTATTCTGACTTTCAAGTTGAGCGATAGCGAACTTGCTGAGCTTGCGGCATATTGAATATCACTTGGAGGGTGACTCCTCCTTTTTCCATTCCTCGTGCTTCTTGGCCTCCAGTCTAGGCTTCCCTGCGTCCATTCCTTATGGGGTCTGCGCCTGCTTCCGTGTTTAGAGCATTGCGGGAGCTGATATCAACTGGCTCCATGTTTAGCACTCCCTCAGTGTTTACAGGTGGTACACCGAGCCCTATGCCGCTGTTTTCTCCAGGTCCTTAACTGTTATGAAGAGGTGCATTTTGTGTGCTAGACATGATTAAGCCTGAAATCAAAGAATCTCTGACAAGAAAAAGTGTGAAGAATAACGTGTGTTATCAGAAAACTAGCACCAAAACAATCACTATTATTTTTATCACCACGGTGGGCGCCAAACTATTTACCTTGAAAACGTTAATAACAATTATATTTGATTTGTGGTTCTAAAAATACGTGATTTGTCATGACTGTAGTTGTTATGTGAATAATGCTAAGTGTAAATAAGCAAGAAATGATAAGAAAACCAGTGTGGTCATAAGGTTGAGGGCCTCGAGTTCAGCAATATAGGACCTCGAGGGTAGCCTTTAGCGGTTGGTAATAAACAATAAATGAAGAAATGATGAACAATAAATGAACAAGTGATGAACAATAAGTGAACACAATAAATGAGGAGCAATAAAGATGTAGAGTAATTGTTGAGAACGTTTAGGAAAGAAAGTGGAGAATGTTCTATTATATTCAATATTCATGTGTGTTGCAAAGTAAAAGAAAGTCGCCTTGCAAGAATGTTTGGGTCCCCTTTATATAGGAGGGGTGAATCCCAACACAGTACAAGTCTAACCATGACAGAGAAATTCTATTGGTACAGCGGTGTAACAAACTTGTATGGGCTTGTACTATCTTTGCAGACCTTATCAGCTCTAACCATGCGTCCTTTGGAGTTTTCCCGCCTTTCCATGGCAGTCATCGATTTTATAATGCCTCGAGGTAGGCTGTGACGAGCCTTCGACATTCTTTCTCGAAGCATACATTTTGGGGTCGAACTTTAGTATTTACTCTGAGCCTCTCGAGATTGGGCCTGACATTCCATAAAGGCCTCGATATCGGGGCCCCTGGTATCGACCACACACAGATAGTCCCCGGGTTTCTTAGAATGAAATAACAAGTAACGATTTGAATTCTTAAACTATTCATTACTTCCATCATTACGTCAGTCATGTTATGTAACCGACTGGTGCGACAAAAGGGGATGTTCAAAAGTCACGTTTGCACGGTTTTTCGAAAAGACTCGAATTTATTATGACATTTGGCGTTCCTTTGGATTTCCCAAATGCGCAGTACTGGCCCATATAAATACTCCAATCCTTTACTCCATACTCTTCATTATATCTCCTAACTTTCAACAACTCTTCTTACTTCTTTCTTGTGTTCGTCTCTCAACCGATTTCTTTCTCTCCTTCTGAGATTTTATATCAACAATGACAAAAACCTCTAAAACTGTTCCCCAAAAGGAGAAAGCTCCTTCGTCATCATGCTCTTCTAAGAGCAAAATCGTAGTAACACCTCGTATTGAGGAGTGCATTCCCGGGCCTTGTGAAACATCTTCTGATTTCCAGGTCGAAAAACCATCCTCTGTTCCAGGATGATGTGAACCTATGTATTTATACATCATACTAATAACTGAAACTGAGAAAGTGAAGGTCGACTACCGTTGGGGGGAGGTGGTGCACGTAGAGATTCCTTCACGTGAATAAGACATAAACAAACACAAATCCGGTTTTCTTAGTGTATATACATATCCTTTCACCTTGGGCCCAGTAGAAGCCTCTTTGCCACTAATAGACCTAGTGATCCTCGATTTCTACAGACAATACTGGGTGATGCTAGGACAAATCCATCCATCGTTCTGGCTCATTTTTTACCTGATTAGGCATCTCTCAAACATGGTTGAGGGGATGTCTTTTACCTTTGATCTCCTAATTAGATTGTATAACCCCCGACTTTATCAAGGTGGCCTGATTAAGTTAAAACGTCAATCTCCGAAGGCCTTTTTTGCTACCATTGACGAGGACAAGGATTGAGGGTAGATGATCCGCTTTGTCCGAGTCAGGACTTCGGATCTGATCTCCGCCGAGAAAATGCCATTCCTTGAGGAATGGAATATGAAACGTAGGTAAAAATGTTTATCTAATCAGATATCTTTTCTTGCCTTTGAACTAACTCTCTTCGATGATGATGATGTCGAGTGGTACCCCGTTGCTGTCAAGGATCTCTCGGGTTGGGTCCGACAACTCGATACGACCTACCCATATGTGAAGCGTGTGTGGCGTGATCTGGCTAAGACCCATTGGGAGACCAAAAACCATGGTGAGTTTTTATTTCTACCATACTTGAGCTCCTTAGAGAAGGTATCTCTTGATATTAATCCCACCTTTTGCGCTTATGCAGGCCTTAGAGATGCTGTTTTGATGAGGGAACCCATGCCTAGGGAAGTAGATACCCCGAAGCCTGCTAAGGAGAAAAAGAGTAAGAATCAATCACCAGCTGAGTCCTCAAAGCCGAAGAAGGCTAAAGTTCAAAATCCCAAGGTCGATTCAGCAGCCTTAGCTTCGGAAGTAGCAGAGAGCTCCCGAGCTGGGGGCGAAGAGAAAGACGACTCCCTGCTAACACATGGGGGAAAAGGAAGCGTGACTGCTTTTGACCTTTCTGAGCCGATGGTTGTTGAGCCAAAGGCTTCTAAACCAGAAGTTGCTGATGTTGTCCCACCTCGTGCCGAAGAGGCTCTCGAGGGTGGATCAAATAGTGTTCCTGAGCCGGTCGATGGCCAAAAAATTCCCCGATCCAAGGGGCATTAGATAGATGAGTTAGAGAAGCCCAGTTCTGAAGCTCCTCGAAGGCAATAGAAGGCACCTATCGATCCAACTGGGGTTATTGATGTGGGTGATTCTCCGATGGGTCTGGCATTTCCTCTGAGGGAGACACGGGATGCCCGTAATAGAAAGATTTTCGATGTAGCGGTGTCCTGTGGGAAAATGACGTGTTTGAAGGATTCTTCACTTGGATCGAGGGAAAACCCCAGCTTAATGCCTTGATCGTTTTTGAGGAAGCCGAGAGGCTCCGCAAATAGGTAACCTTCCATCGACTATGCTCTGAGCTTCGATCTTCAACTTCTTAATTTTGTTTTTTCACACTTTCAGTCTATATTGCTTTACAATTAGACATTTGCAAAGTCCCAAGCTGAGTTGACCCACCGTGAGGAAGAGTGTAGGAGGCTCTCATAAGAGGTTGATGGTCTCAGAGCTCTTTTTACCAAAAAGGAGGTAGAACTCTATGGCCTTCAGGCTTGTTTGGATATGGTGTCTCGAGAGCGGACCGATCATGCTGAGCATGTACCATAGTCTTCATATGTTTTTATCTTTGTGCTTCTCTGACTTTAGAATTTACCACCTTTTGGTTGATTTATGCAGCTTGAGAAGAAACATGCCCTAATGATGGAGGGGTTCAGAGCCAGGGATGTTAAGATTCTCGAACTCAAGCAACGTGTGGATGAGATAACCTCTGAGAGGGATACCCTCCAAGGGAAGTTGACCTCGGTTGAGCACCATCTTCAGGATGCAAAGGCAGATAGTAGTAAGTATAAAGATCTCCATGTTGAATCATTCGTCATGCTATATGTACCCAAGTATGAAGTGGATGCGCTCATGACCTCGTACCGAGAAGATGCTGCTGCTGCAAATGCTCGATCCAAGAAGGTATCTGAAGAGGCCGAGCTTGAACTAACCCAAGCCCTAAAGCATGCCCGATTAAGATCTCAGAGGCAAGCTCTTGAGGATGTACATGCACGGGCATCGATTTGCCTGCTGAGATCGAGAGGGTGAAAGCTCTAGAGGAAGAATCAACATGTCTTCTTTCTTTCGACATTAGTTCAGCCAGTAGTACGGCCAACAACTCAGATGATAAAGATGAAGGTGAAGTCCCCGAAGGGGAGGAGGCCATTGATATTCTGGGATCCAGGGCCAAGCCATTGAAGACACAACTTTTAAGGGAGCTCCGTCTAGTCAAATGACCTCGGTGATAGATTAGGGCCCCTCATGGGCTTTGTAAACATCTTTTATCATTATAATAATTTCTTCATTTCGCCTTCGATTTGTGTTGAGCCTCATTCTGCCTTTGTTTGTGAAAAATTCATGTGTATGACTCTAATGATTAGTCCGAATACTAGACCCGGAACATAATAAACCACTATGTTTTTAATTGATTAATATGATGCTTCTTAAAGTCCTTTATTATCCCTATGACTAAGCTTGTATTGATTTGATGCGAACTTAGGCCACCAGGACTTCTGAGTCCGAGTTGAGTAAGAGCTTGGCCTCGATTTTTGAAATAAAGCTAGCATTTTTGGGCCTCGTTGATAGTCCTCGAGTGAGAATTTTCTCGAAATCAGGTAGCCTTTGTACTTAGCAACCTGGAGTGTTTGCTCGATCATCTGAAAATAAGGATAGCCCTTAGGCTTTTACAAATAGTCCCCGAGTGAGAGTTTGCTCGAACTCGGGCAGCCCTTGAGTGAAAATTTGTTTGAATTTGAAATAAAGATAGCCCTAAGGCTTTATATACAGTCCCCGAGTGAGAATTTTCTCGAACACACGTAGCCTTTGGGCTTAACAATAGAGTGAGCGTTTGCTCGAACTCGAAATAAAGATAGCCCTGAGGCTTTTTAGGGTGGCCCTTAAACTCTTACGCATTGGCCCTTCGGCTCTTTAGGTTGGCCCTTAGGCTCTTATGCATTGGCCCTTATGCTCTTTAGACTAGCCCTTATGCTCTTATGCATTGGCCCTTAGGCTTTTTTTAGATTGGGTCGATGCAACCTCTAATATGGCCAATTGTTTTCCCTCATTTTGGATAAAGACTTTTGAAGTTTTGATTATGCCTTGGCATGTTTTACATTCGTCCAACTCTTCGACGGCTCAAAAGAGAACCTTGATTATGAGTCGATATGTGACGATAGATGAGTACCTCGGGAATTCGCTCGAAGGCTAAGTTTTTGAAGCCTTTTCATCAAAGGATGAATCTTTTTGAAGCCTTATTATTGTTCGGAGCTGATATTATTGAAGCTCCTTTGCTTATGCCGAGGGTAGCCTGATTAACCGGTTCTTTTTGAAATATTTTCAAAGTATTTGAAGGCCTTTAGTTTTATGGTGGCAGTCGGACGTCTCCTAGCTGCGTTAATTCGGCCATACCCTTTAGTCCCCAGGTACGGTGACCTCGACGTCTATATCGAGAAATATATAGCCTTGGCCTTTGTATTGGAGTTATGCCCTTTTAAGGCCTTATAAATTTGAGTATGCCTCGTTGAGGTCTTACAAGCTCAGTATTGCCTCATTAAGGTCTTATAAGTTTGGGCATGCGAGGTCTTACAGATTCGATGTTGCCTCACTGAGGTCTTACGAGCTCAAGGTTACCTTATTGAGGTCTTATAAATTCGAGTTTTTGATGGCTTCAATGAGCTGGCTATCGATGGTAGTCTCCGAGTGTTCGAGGATTTTTTGCCCTTGAGCTATTTTGCGTGAATGTAGTAAACTTCTTCAAGGCGCAAAGTATTTTGATAAGAAAAGAGGCTTTCTCAATTACTTGATGTATGCGCACATGTTTTTTGCCTTTGGAGGCTCGACTATTCTACATGGACACGGTTCATTGGACCGTTTGGCCTAATACAACATTCTCCTATCGAGGTCCTCCTAGGCATAGATCAATTTCTTTGAAGAGGTGACCCCTCTGGGTGATGCCCCCCATTTTTTGAGGCTGATTGAGAAGAAGCCTTGAATACCTGATGAGTTTTCCTTAGGTAGCATATAGATGTTGCCTCGTTGAAAACCTCACCAGTAAAACCCATTTGGGATAAAAATCAAAGGGAAAAGGAGTGCGACGCATGCTTTAAAACCTAAGGTCTTCGAGTCAAAGGGTACTTCGGCGTCTCCCATCGAACACCTATAATAAATTAGTATGAGTCATAAAGCGAAAAGGCAGAAGGTTACACCTTAGCAATAATAGCATTTGAGCATCGATATGTTCTAATTGCTTGGAAGCTGCTCGCCTTCCATGGTGTCAAGTTTGTAGGACCCTTTGCCTATTACTCTGAGGACGCAGTACGATCCTTCTCAGCTTAGGCCTAGCTTCCCTTTATTTGGGTTTCGAGTGTTGAAGGTGACTTTCCTTAGGGCTAAGTCCCCGACTCCGAAGTATCGGTGGTTTGTTCTTTTGTTATAATATCTTTCGATCCTCTATTTTTGGACGGTCGTTCAGACTAGTACAGCCTCTCGCTTTTCATCTAGTAGTTCCAGGGATATAGTCATGGCATCGCTGTTTGAGTCCTCGGTGGCATGTCAAAATCTGGCACTTGGCTCTCCAACCTCAACCGGTATCAATGCCTCAGACCCGTATAGCATAGAGAACGGAGTCTCTACTGTGCTTGACTTTGAAGTTATTCGGTAAACCCATAGTACTTCGGGCAATGCCTCTCTCCATTTTCCCTTCACATTTTCTAACCTCTTTTTCATGTTTTGGATAATGGACTTGTTCGTGGACTCGGCCTGTCCATTTGCACACTGGTGATAGGGCATTGATAGGATCTTCTTGATCTTATGATCTTCGACGAATTTTGTCATCTTGCTGCCTATGAACTGCTTCCCATTATCACATGTAATCTCGGAGGGGATCCCGAATTAGCATATGATGTGGTCCCATATGAAGTCAATGACTTCTTTTTCTCTTATATTCTCTAAGGACTGTGCTTCCACCCATTTCGAGAAATAGTCAGTCATAAACAAAATAAATCTAGCTTTACCTAGCGCCATTGGTAGGTGGTCGATGATGTCCATCCCTTATTTCATGAATGGCCATGGTGATAAGATTGAATGTAGTAGTTCACCGAGTTGGTGAATCATTGGCGCAAATCTTTTGCATTTGTCACACCTTCGAACGAATTCCTTGGCATCCTTCTCCATGTTGTCCGAATAGTAGCCTACTCTGATCACCTTTCAAACCAAAGAATCGGCACCAGAATGATTTCCACAAGTGCCCTAGTGGATTTCTCGTAGTACATAATCGGTGTCCCCCGGTTCCAAGCATACTGCTAGAGGTCAGTCGGAGGTCCTTCTATATAGTATTCCATTCTCGTCGAGTGAAAATCGAGCTGCTTTGGCTCGAAGGGCCCTCGATTCTTTTGGTTCTGTTGGCAGCTTCCTGTTTCTGAAATAGTCGATGTATTTATTAATCCAGTCCCATGTTAGACTTGTTGAGTAGATCTCAGTGTGGCCTTCTTCAATCACCGACTTGGATAACTGGCGACCCCAGGTTCGCGAGTGCATTGGCTTCACTGTTTTGATCCCAAGGAATGTGGACCAGAGTCCACTCTTTGAAACAACGCAACATGACCTAAAGTTTGTCTAATTATCTTTGCATCCTGTTTTCTCGAATCTTGAAGCTACCATTTACTTGGTTGACTACTAGAAGGGAGTCGCATTTTGCTTTGATGACTTTTGCTCCTAGGACCTTGGCTACTTTGAGACCTGCAATCATAGCCTCATACTCAACCTCGTTATTAGTAAACATTGAAGTTTTTATAGATTGCCTAATCGTGCCGCTAGTTGACGGCTTCAAAACGATGCCGAGGCCGAACCCTTTCATGTTTGAGGCACCGTCAATGAAAAGGGTCCATACTACCGATGATGTACCCGTTTTTAGCAAGAGTTCTTTCTATACCTCGGGCACGAGGGAAGGCGTAAAGTCGGCCATGAAGTCCGCCAAAATTTGGGACTTGATAGCCATCCGGGGTTGGTACTCGATATCATGCCCACCGAGCTCGATGGCCCATTTGGCCAATCTATCTGATAATTCAGGTTTGTGCAAGATGTTTCGAAGAGGGTACATTGTTAAAACATAAATACGATGGCATCGAAAATAGGGTTTCAATTTTCGAGATTCACTTATTAATGCAAGAGCCAATTTTTCTATGTGTGGATACCTGGTTTCAGCATCTCTTAGAGTCCGATTTACGTAATAAACAAGGAATTATGTACCTTGTTCTTCCCGAACCAACACACCACTTACAACAACTTCAGCTATGGCCAGATACAAGTACAATGTTTCATCTTCCTTTGGGGTGTGGAGCAAAGGCGGGCTCGAGAGATACCACTTTAATTCCTCTAAAGCATGTTGGCATTCCATAATCCACTCAAAGATATTTTTCTTCTTGAGCAAGGAGAAGAAATGTTGACTCCGATCTAACGATCTCGAGATGAATCGACCTAAGGCCGCTATCCATCTGGTCAGCCGTTGTAAGGCCTTCACATTGTTCACCATTGTGATTTCTTCAATGGCGTTGATTTTGTCAGGGTTGATCTTGATCCCCACATTCGACACAATGAAGCCTAAAAATTTGTCCGATCCTAATCCGAATGCACATTTCTCGGGGTTGAGCTTCGTGTTGTAGCTTCTAAGGATATCGAATGTTTCCTGCAAATGAGTCAAATGCTCATATGTGTGCATGGATTTAACTAGCATGTCATCAATGTAAACTTCTGTAGATTGGCGTATTTGATGTTCGAACATCTTATTAACTAGGCGTTTGTACGTAACTCCTACGTTTTTTAGCCCGAAGGGCATTACATTATAACAGTATGTACCATACTTCGTGATGAACGAAGTTTCTTCCCTGTCCTCCGGGTTCATTTGAATTTGATTATACCCGGAGTAGGCATCGAGAAAAGTAAGGGTCTCGTGGCTGGCCATTGCATCGATCAAGCGATCGATGTTGGGCAATGGGAATGAGTCTTTGGGGCATGCTTTATTCAAGTCTTTATAATCCACGCACATTCTTAATTTGTTTCCCTTTTTGGGAACCACAACTACATTAGCCAAGAATTCGGGGTATTTTACCTCCCTAATTTATCCTGTTTTGGGAAGTTTTGTTTCCTCATCTTTGATGAATGCATGTTTTACCTCGGACTAAGGCCTCCTTTTTTGCTTCACCGGTTTGAACCTGGGATCGACACTTAGTCGATGGTCAGTTATTTCCGGCAGGATCATTATCATGTCTAAGTGGGATCAAGGAAAGCAATCAATGTTGTTAATAAGAAATTGGATGAGTGTTTTCCTAAATTTGGGGGGTTAATCCCGTTCCCAGGTATACCTTTCGATCTGGAAGATGCTTAATCAAGACAAACTATTATAATTCTTCGACCGTTGATTTTGCTGCATCCGACTCCTCGGGGGCAATGACGGTCCGAGGGGTGAGGAAGTCTTCTTCGTCATCTTCGTTCGAATGTTCACAGACCACCAATTCCTCGAGGGTCAGCCGGTTTCTTGACTCATCCTGGACGGGGAAAGTCGATGTTGGTGTTGTGTCGTTTACCGCGAACATCTCCTTTGTCGCATGTTGTTCTTCGTACATTATTTTTATACCGTCTTTTATTGGGAAATTCATCATCTGATGAAGATTTGATGGTACCGCCTTCATGTTGTGTATCCACGTCCTTACTAGTGAGTCATTGTACCTCATGTTACCTTAGATGACATAAAACTTCCTGTCTTGAACACTACCGGACACGTTGACTAGGAGGATGATTTCTCCCTTTGTTGTCTTAGCTGCCATGTTGAATCCATTGGGGATTCAAGAGGTGGGTATGATCTGATCGAGCAGTCCGAGCTGCTCCCCCACCTTTGACCTCATTATGTTGGTCGAGCTACCTGGATCCACGAGCACATGTTTAATTTGAAATTTATTCAAAAGAAAATAAATTACTAGTGCGTCATTGTGAGGCTGATACAAGGTCTCGGTGTCCTCCTTGCCGAATGTGAGAGCATCCTCTGGTATGTAACCCCGAGTTCGTTTTTCCCTAGTGATGGATATTTTCTTTTCTTGACAACTGGTCCCTCTGGGGTGTCGATCCCTCCAATGATCATGTGGATGTTGTGTTATGGTTCTTGTGGTTCGTTCTTCATGTTTGCCTCTCTTTCCTGAATTTTTGTTTAGCTCGGTCGCTAATGAACTCTCGAACGTGCCCTTTGCTGATCATTCGGGCTACCTCTTCTTGAAGCTGCCTGCAATCCTCGGTCCTATGACCGTGAGTGCCGTGGTATTCGCACATCAAGTTGGGGTTCCTTTGGGAAGGATCTGACTATGCATGCTTTGTCCATCTGGTATCTATGATTCTACCCATGGCCGATACTATGCTTGAGACACCAATGTTGAAATTGTATTCTAACAATTGGGTTGCCTCCATTGGCCTCGAATTCCTGACAAACCCGGTCTTGCTCAAAAGTCCCCCGGGATTTCGGCCTCGATCTAATCCTCGATCATTTCAGGGTATATTCCACATCCAGGTGTCTCTTCGATCTTTGAAGTATGGTTGATACCTTTCTTTTCCCGATCTCGAATCTCTTTTCATAGACCTTGATTCTTTTGCTAGGAGCGTGCTTGGATATACTGAGCCAGAGGGGGCTCCCAGTTTATTGTCCTTGACCCTAATATTCGATTGATATCTGTTGTGTACATCTACCCAAGTCACGACAGGATACTCAACCAAGTTTTGCTTTAGCTGCTTCGAAGCTATTGAGCTTTCCTTGTTCAAGCCCTGGGTGAAGGCTTGCACTGCCCAGTCATCGGACTCCAGTGGTAATTCGATTCTCTCCATCTGGAAGCGAGATACAAATTCCCTCAGCATCTCATTCTCCCTTTGTTTGATTTTGAAGATGTCGGACATCCTTATAGCAACCTTGATGGCACCGGCATGTGCCTTCATAAAAGAATCTGCTAACATGGCAAATGAATCCATCGAGTTCGAGGGTAGGCTGTGATACCACATCATGGCTTCGACAGTGTTTCTCCAAATTTTTTCAGCAAGACGGATTCAATCTCGTCATCCTTTAAGTCATTCCCTTTTACAGCACAAGTATAAGCGGTAATGTGCTCATTATTGTCCGTGTTACCGTTATACTTCGGGACATCGGGCATTCTAAATTTCTTTGGGATGGGATTCAGAGCCGCACTTGATGGGAATGGTTTCTGCACTAACTTATTTGAGTCTACACCCTTCAAAATCGGGGGTGCGGTCGAGATCTGATCGACCCTCGAGTTATATGTCTCCACCTTTTTATCATTGGCCTCTATCTTCTTTTCTCCTGACTCGATTCTTTTAGTCAAATCCTCTAGCATTTTCATGATTGTGAGGTCAGCCCCCGAACCGCTTTCATCGGGTCTTTCTAGCACTAGTTCGTGTTGCATGTTAACTGGTTCGGCGGTGTTAAGGGTTCTACTCTGACTTTAAAGTTGAGCGATGTCGACCTGCTGAGCTTGCAGCATCTCGAATATCACTTGGAGGGTGACTTCTCCTTCTTCCATTCTCGTGGTTCTTTGCCTCCAGCCTGGGCTTCCCTGCGTCAATTCCTTATGGGGTCTTCGCCTACTTTCGTGTTTAGAGCGTTGTGGGAGCTGATATCAACTGGCTCCATGTTTGGCACTCCCTCAAGGTTTCTAGGTGGTACACCAAGCCTTATGTCGTTGTTTTTTCCAAGTCCTTTACTGTTATGAAGAGGTGCATTTTGTGTGCTAGACATGATTAAGCCAGAAATCAAAGAATCTTTTACAAGAAAAAGTGTGAATAATAACGTGTATTATCAGAAAACTAGAACCAAAACAATCACTATTATTTTTAACCCCACGGTGGACGCCAAACTGTTTACCTTGAAAATGGTAATAGTAAATATATTTGATTTGTAGTTCTAAAAATACGTGATTTGTCGTCACTCTAGTTGTTATGTGAATAATGCTAAGTGTAAATGAGCAAGAAATGATAAGCAAACCAGTGTGGTCACAAGGTTGAGGTCCCCGAGCTCAGCAATATAGGACCTCGAGGGCAGCCTTTAACTGCTGGTAATGAACAATAAATGAGGAGCAATAAAGCTGTAGAGTAATTGTTGAGCATGTTTAGGCAAGAACGCAGAGAATGTTCTATTGTATTCAATATTCATGTGTGCTGCCAAATAAAAGAATGTTGCCTTGCAAGAATGTTTGGGTCCCATTTATATAGGAGGGATGAATCTCAACACAATACAATTCTAATCATGACAGAGAAATGCTATTGGTACAGTTGTATAACAGACTTGTACGAGCGTGTACTTTCTTTGCAGACCTGATCAACTCTAACCACATATCCTTAGGAGTTTTCCCGCCTTTACATGATGGTCATCGATTTTATACTGCCTCGAGGTAGGCCGCGATGAGCCTTTGACATGCTTTCTCGAAGCATGAATTTCGGTGTCGAACTTCAATATTTACTTCGAGCCACTCGAGATTGGGCCTGACATGCCATAAAGGCCTCTATATTGGGGCCCCTAGTATCGACCGCACACAAGACTCTTTTATTATATTTACCTGTAAATTGTTAGTTTTGTATCCTTACTTCATTTCTGCAAATTTTTAGGCTTACCTGATCGTAGAGACTAGGTGCCGTCACGACAGTTCACGGAGGGAGAACTTAGGTCGTGACATGATGCAAAATCGAGTTCTTCTTACTAAACTCTTCTACAGCCACATTCAATCTTTTACCAACTGTTTTTCTAGATGTAGGTACCGTTTTATTACGAATAAAATAAAAGTTAGGAGTTTGAATCTTACAACTAAGGTCTACCACACGATCTAGAGTAAGAAGAAAGAGTGACAATTCTAAATGCCATATAGCCTCCTACTTATAAGTGTGGTGCACAACACACCCATAAACAAGACTCTACTAGAGATAACTTGTAGACTCCCTAGGGTAGAACTGCTCTGATACCAAGTTTGTCACGCCCCAAACCCGAAGAGGCATGACCAGCACCCAGTGCCATACTCGGTCCGAGCATACCGCTTTGTAACTATGAACTCTGGTGGGGTAACCCTCCACATAAGCTGATGAGGCCATATTCTGAATCCTCTGAAAATAATGTCTACAATGGGCAATACCAAACTAAACATCTACATAGGGCTTGTAAATCCATAATACTGATATAAAAGATGCACTGGACTCGTCTACAAGCCTCCAGGGATAACTAAAATGTATCACGGCCGGGATAAGGTCTAGACCTACCCATCAAACCCTTATATATAAAATTGACTCCAAGGTATAGACCTGGTAACTCCGAGGAAGTATAGCTTACCAACCAAGCTGTTGTTTGACTTTGTCTACTAAGAAGGTCTATCCAGCTATCTATCAGGTCATGCAAGCATGAAATGTAGTGTCCCTAGAAAAAGGGATGTCAGTACAAAATAATGTTCCGAGTATGAAAGGCAATAGAATAACTGAAAACTGAAGCTGAACTGATAATTTAATAACTGAAAGTACATGGGAGTCAAATACAATTTGAAAATATGCTTACCTGGGACTCAAATATGAATGACCAGCCCACCATTCCGTGATTATATGGTGTTTCTCCATACCTTTCTCCTCAAAAACTCCATAAAACATCAGTACAAGTGGCCAATACAAGTGGACTATAAAACAATCCACTAAAAATGAAATAAATCAAATTCACGACTTCCGATCACCGTCCCATGTGTTCTAACTATTAGGAAACGAATTTATCAACCTTCCTTGACATTTAAATGCTTAAATATAGAAAGTAGGCATTTTCTTAACTATGAAGTACCTTCCAAAACTCAAACTACAATGAAAAAGAGAGGCGATATTGCGATGCTTACATCGTAGGGATTGTTCTAATGTCATTGCTTCTTGATTTCGTATCTGGGATTTTAATCTTCTTTGGAACCCTTGTAGAGAGCTTAAAGGTAAGTTTTTGGAGGTTTCTCTGGTCGTTTTCAAGGAAAAATGAGGAGAAAGAGGATTTAAAACCATATATATATATATATATATATATATATATATATATATATATAGAGAGAGAGAGAGAGAGAGAGAGAGAGAGAGGTGCTAGCTTGGCACCCTGCGTTGGCCCTTCTTCCGACGCTTATATCTTTTTATTCGGATGTCGTATGAACAAACGGTTAAGAGCATTAGAAACTAATTTCCAAGACCTCTAATTTTGTACATATTATGTTCCAAAATGACTTCATATAACACACGAAATGTATTGCTCAAAAAGCTTTGGTGAGACACCTACTTTTCACCTATGCAGTATGTGCAGTCTCGCAAAACTGAAAATATCTCTCTACTCCTATGTTGTATTGATGAACGGTTTAATTCTTTAGAAACTAATCTCGTAAATCTTCAATTTAGTAGGTAAATAATCCCCTAATTCCAAGTATATTGGAAGAAAAGCTCAGCTACATTTGACCTAAGTTTCAACATATTTATAATGTAACTTGTGATGATCTTTTCCAACTTTTGTTCCATAACTTACTTGACTTCAAACCATAATACACGTCTATCATACAACTAAAATAACTCATAACATAATCTTCTTATAATTTTAAGCACCCTATTCTCACCCCAAAAGCACATGTTGTAACATTCTCAACTTGTCAACTTTCGACAATACTTATTTTCTTCAATTCGTTTAGCTTCTAAGTATTCCAACCCTCTATTCATGATCTTAAATATTTGTAACCTCTATGGTAACATGATTAACTTACTTTATGTACTTTCAAAGATGATCTCGTTTATGAGCTTACATCCATTGACTTAAGACATACTCCTATGTAAGGAAACATGGGGTGTAACACATATGGACAGAGAATTAACCATGCATGGATGTATGTGTATATGCAAGGGATAATCCCTAGGTAGGATACAACTTATATGTATGTACGACCACTCCCAAACATGTACTATGTCATCCAAATACCATCATGGGTTTAGATGACACAAAAGGCCATTTCATAGTCTTTGACGTGGGTAAGGAAACTCAAGTAGTTATGCATCAATTTGAGGCATAACACATGAATAACAAGTACAGGTATGTGTTTATAATATACATGTGACTACATCTAAAAAAAGTATAACAGTGATAAATAATAGTTCATCATGCTCAAAATAGGGTATCATTATCTCACACATTGTTCATGGTGCTCACACAGTCCTTCAATCGAGTAAAGCATAAAACAAGTGGAACACAATCCAAAAAAGGCAAAAAAAGTCTAGAATCTACTGGAGCATGAATATCCATGGTTCACCCCCGCCTATAGCAAACAATATCAATTATTAGAAGAAATTCTCTCAACCAAAGCTAGGAAAGACACTTACCTTATCCGGATAGTATTTAACATCAAGTCGCACAAAAATCTCACTCTAGCGCTCCAGTCATGAAAATCCAATGTCACAGCCCAAAATCCCACCAAAGGCCGTGTTGGTGCCTAAGCCGCTTGCTAGGCAAGAAAACACAACAATAATCATAAATCTAAAGTAGATTAATCAGCTTTTAACCAAATGCTCAATAAGATAAGAAACATAATAATTCTCAAGTTTAATAATATAGATAACTATCCAAGGCAGGGTCTAAACATGACCACAATTGCCAATATTGCCCCAAAATCGGATGTCACAATCATCATAACCATCTAATGGGAGTATGAGAAACATCTAAACACACTGTTTTTCTGAATATAGTAGATAGACATAAGAGAGAAGTAGGGAGGGGGGATTCATGTGCTGCAAATCGATCAAGTAGAGCAGCTCACCACGAATTCTCCACGAATCCACCTACTGTCTCGGATGAATACCACTCGTACCAGTCTTAGAACCTGCACAAAATATGTAGAAGCGTAGTATGAATACAAACAGTGATACCTAGTAAGTATATAGTCTAGCCTCAAAGAAGTAGTGGCGAGGTGTCATCTCTAACACTCACTAGCAGTCAGATAAGCAGGTTAGAGAAATGATCCAATAGAAAGGAAGACATGATATCATCAACAAATACAAAAGCGCAAAATACAAGTCATACAGACTTTAGACATGCTTTCCAAAAAACTGTAATCAAATAAGATATGCTGATCCCAATTATCGAGTAAAATGGATACCAGTCAATAGTACTTACTTCAATTCATAGCATGAGTCTAAACAAATATAATTATGCATGATCTGGATCTCTTTTTCAACAACTCACAGCATAATTCATGTGCCTGACACATGCCACATATCCAAGAAGCACCAAAAGAATCACGGAAGCATACACTCACAGGGCTCAAGGTAACATGGGTAATCACTTGACTCCAGAGGGATGGATCCATAATCCAAGCGCCAACCATTTTATATTTAATTATCATCAATCAAATGTTGTGGCGCACAACCCGGCCCAAACCATAACATCATCAATCCAATAATCAGTGCCAATATCTCCTCAAGTGCTCAAAGTGCTAAAATCCTTAACTTGCATCAATAGCCACTTTTCACTCATGCATAGAAAGGATATAATAAAGGGTCACAAATCATGATATTATGAATGCGAATAAAAAGCCCAAATGGCTAACAGATATTTATGGTAAATCATATAACTTATATTATCATAACGGATCAATAAGCTATTTATCGTGTTTCTAGCTTAATCATATTATTATCATGAGAAGATTAAGCTATAGAAACTGTAACAATTATAGAGCAAACAAATCAAGCATATGACTACGAATTTATAATAAAGTCCGACATGTCAATATAAACCTCATGTAAAATAATAAATTCATAAGCCTGGACATGCTCTTTAATTATGAATATAAATTATTGAGTAGTCATAGCATCAATTGAGCGTGGATAGCAACTCCACATAATTCAATAAAGCACAATTCAGTCAATAAATATCGGTGTCGCGCCTCCTTTTTCCGCGCCCGCGGGGGCGCGTAGGGAGTTTTCTCCAATTGAAGGACAGTCGAAAAGGTATTTGTTTGTTTTGTTTCAGAGTTGCCACTTGGGAATTTTAAGGCGTCCCAAGTCACCGATTTTAATCCCTGAGTCGAGGAGAATATGACTCTGTTTGTTATTCTGCGAACCAGAAATCCTGAGTAAGGAATTCTGTTAATCCGGAAGAAGGTGTTAGGCATTTCCGAATTCCGTGGTTCTAGCACGGTCGCTCAACCGTTTGTATTCTTGGCTTAATTATCTCGATTTTACTAGATACATTTTTATTGCATGATTTTGTTACCGCTTCTGTTTAGATTGTTTATAATTAAAGACCCTTCTTCGAATCGAATCACGCGTACGTATATTCGTTATTGTAAATTATATATTTTTAATGTGAGGAATCGTGTCACGCGTACGTGTACACAATAATGTTGATTATGTTCGAAATTGTGTTTTGAATAAAAATTAAGAACATTCGCCTTTCTTAAATGGTTAAATAATGAACTGCACATCTCGGGTTTAATTCAACATTCTCTGAGGAAACTATTTATTAAAAGTTTGCTCGAAGTTGCACGCACGCATAATTCGAATTGCCTTAAGAAATAATTTAGGCCACGCGAACGTATCCCTAATTTCACAAGATATTTTTGATAAAGTTCTCTTACAAATTGTTATTATGTATTGACCACGAGCCTTATTTCACACATATGAATCATATACCTCAAATTTTAAAGAATTAATGAAAAAGCAAACAGACAACATGTAACTAGAACTAACATTTTTTTTCGTGGATACAACATTAGGATGTCCACAAATCGAATCGCATGTAAAATTGGGAAAGAACTTAATATGATAAACAAATTAATAGTTTCCGAAGAATCTTCATTGTTTCATTTAAGGTGAACTCTACTTCTAATATCTTTAACATAAAATGCTACAATTCGCTTATAAATCCCATGTCCTTCTCATATATTAATTTTAGTCCAAAGTTACAATTGTTTGGTTAATGTTGGCGATGGGAGATAAAAGTCAAGTTGATAAGAAAAAGAAATATTATACGAACTGATTCAATAAAATTGCTTTACATGTAACATAGTTGTACGTCTGAACCATTCATAATATTCTAATGTCGTAACGGGCTATATCAATTCACCTTTTACTTGTGTATATATACATACCCGTCATCTTACAATATATGAAAATACAACCAACATCATTTTAACCTTATTTAACAACAGAGGTTAGTCATGTAATTTTCTTGATATTTCTACATTATTCTTTACTTAGTTAACAATATCACAAGCTCGAGTTGAGGGCTAACTTTCTACCATGTTTCCCATCTTAACAATTTGAACATAACTATACTTAATGAAAATTTGAAATAAATAACTTTATTACAGCATTTATGTGAATTTCAAAAAAAAGTAACAATTACGTCAAACATACTACTATATTAGTTAACTAAAACAAAACTAAAATTTAAACTAAAGAACTTATATGAGTAGAAGACAGACTTACAATTCCAAACTTCATTTATTTGGCAAGGTTGAAGCTTTTCATGACAGGAGTTTACAGATATGTACCTGGAAATAAGGGTAGAAGAAGTAAATTTCAGCAGTGACAGCAGCAACAAAATCAGCAAAATACCAGTATTTCCACAGATTTGAGCAACAAAACAGGACCCGAGGCACCCAGATACATAGGAGCAAAGCTTCTTAAAGAATTTCAGATTTTAAAACCAAGCAGTATCAACATACAGACCCGGACAGATTCCAGAAAAACAATGTTTCAGATTTTCATTTTCCTTTTCTATTATCTGTTTCAGGCTCTATGTGTATATGAGTGCTCTATTTTCTGTTTTCTTTTTCTATTTTTTTTCTTCTTTCTTTTCAGATTTCTGTTTTTTGCTTCTATGTGTTTTTCCTCTCTTAATTTCTGTCCAGATTTTCTCTTTGTCTCTCTCTGTGTATATGTATTTCTGTGTGTAGTAAAATCTATATCTCTCTCTTAAAATCCAGATTTTTTTTTCTCTTAAAAAAAAATCTCTACCCCTTCTTTATAAACAGATCCCTATATTTATACAGGTCTGCCCTTTTTCCTTTCAGTACTGCCTGGACCCCCTTCTTCTTTTAAAAATCAGAAAGTCCCATTAAAATCTGCTTTTACTACTTTAAATCCCATTAAGTGATCTTTTCCTGATTTTCAGCATTCCTATTACCCTTTGTTTCCCATTATTACATTAAATAAGAGCCATTAACACTCCACTATCCAGCACACAACTATTATCATATTACCCTCACTGTTTCATTCCCAATAGTACCCTTGAAATCCTACTTTTATTACTGCCCTTAAAGAAATCAGAATCTGATACAAAACAGATTTTAAAATCTATTCAAACTCGATTATCTTTCTGAATTAAACAGCTATAACCAATCCTAATCAACCTCTTAACACAGTTGGATCTAAACAACCCTTGTAAAAATTGAATTTAAAACCCAACATCACAATATCATTACACTGAATTCAATATAACAAATCAAACTGGACTTCAACATTGGACTAAGATCAAACAAATGCAGGGGCATTGTCAGTATATTGACAATGCTCTGAAATTAACTGCCCATAAATCAACACACAAATAATTGACAAACTTTCTGACTTATTAGACGAGAATCAACTAATTGGGAAGAACTAATTAACTGACTTCAATGATAATAATCAATCCAAAACAAATAAGCGGGCTATTACAATCATCATTAACGGAAACTAGAATTTACAAAACAACTAATCGACGAACTTAATCGAGTCGATTATACACATTATAAACAATCACATCAAACAGAAATAATGCTATAATTCTGATCAAATAAAACAGGTATGAGATAGAATCATAGAATCAAATAAATCAAACAAGAAAAAGTACACATGCTACTGAAACAGGAAACATTATACACGTAAGAAACAAAAGAAAAATAGAAAATACCTCTGAATCTTCAATTTCACACGGACACAGGGTCAACTTGGATTTGGACCTTTGAAATCAAACAGACCATAGTCGAAGTATTCTCAACTGAAAATACTTCGACTAAGGTCGATTAAACCCCAACTTTTTATTTAATTTGGGGCAGAATCCAAAAATTTGGGTTTTTTAGGGTTTTCAAAGGTTTGATTTGGGTCTCAACCATTTCTGGTCAGATTCGAGGGGAACCAAAGATGACACAAGGGTGAGGGAGGCCTAGGGGTCATTTGGTGTTAGTTTGGAACGAAACTGGGTGAGTTCATGTTTGGCTCGAACCTTCCAAAGAAGATTCGAAGAGCTCTGAGGTGATTTGAGCCAAACCAACACCAGATCCATAGCTAGGGTAGTTAGGGGAAGCTACGGTGTTAATTTGGAGACCATCGGAGGTGGTTGAGTTTTCAGACCAACCTTCGATTTAAGATTCGAAGAGTTGGGGCCTGATTTGAAGAAAACTAACCCTGGATCCGTAAAGAGGGGGTTGTGAGGAGTCGAGGGTGTTAAGGTGGTGACCGGCGGCGTTGTTGCCGCCAGGTTTCAGGCGATGGGAAATGAGGGCGGCTAGGGTTAGGGGTGTGATTTCGGATGGGATGATGAACAGTAGAGAGGAGGGGGGTGTTTAGTTAGGGGGCCGGGGTAGGGATTTGGACTTTATATAGGGAAGGGTGGATTAATCTTGACCGTTAGATCAAGCATGATACACGGTTAAGATTAGTTCATTAAACCAAACGATGTCGTTTGGTTTAATGTCAGGGTCGGGCTGAGTCGGGGCAATGGGTCGGGTAAAGGTTACGGGTAAAGGATGTGGGATCTCAGCTGTTGGATGGATTTGATCCAACGGTCCTTGATAAAATGTGACCAAACGTTGTCGTTTGGTTTGGTCGAATTGGATCGGACAGGGGTATTTGGATTGGGCTGTGGGGAAGTGATTTTGTTTGGGCCTGGATTTCAGTCCAGGTCCGATTTTTTTTTAGTTTTAAAACTTATTTTACATTTCCTAATTTTAATCCTAAGTATAAAAATCCTAATAAAAAAATTATAAAACAATTTTAACCTTACAAAAATATTAATTACTTTTTTAACAACTATTTAACACATAAACAAAGCGTTAATCACACAGTGAAACATTAAAACTAGAACAAATGCATACTTTTGTGATTTTATTTCAATTATCTTTTAAATGCATAATTAAATCCTAGATATGCATGCAACATGTATTTTTATTTTATTTTTCATTTTAACTACAACAAAGTTACCATTTACGGACATAATACAAATAATTAATAAACGTCACATAAATTCTAAAAATTGCACACTAAAAAAATTGTTTTAGATTATTGATTTATTTTGGAGTAGTTTCGTGAGGCAAAAATCACTTGCTCACAGCTGCCCCTCTTTGTGCGGAAACTCGAAGAGTTTTCGTGCAAAGATAAAGTGAGCGGATACGAGCGATTTTTGCCCGTTCAAATACTCCGTGGGAAGCATTTTTTGAAAGATTTGACCGAACCTCTGCTTCAAAGGTTTCCTACATATCCTTGGCTATAAAGGAATCAGGTCAATGTAGTTCGGGAAGTTTTGGGTAGCTGGGACTACCGTGGGACTGTGATGTTACTGCTGTTTTGTGCTGCTTTTACTGCTTGCTGACCTCCTTATTACACCTTGCTTTAAAGGTAAAACAAAAGCTAAACTAGACTATGGTATATGAATTACAGAATCTTATCTAGATTATGCCCTTGCGTTTCTTGTTGTCTTGATGTCTTGGTGACTTTTGGGCATCTTTTCTTCTGACTTGTTCTGCACTTCCTTTCATTGTGCCTCGTATTTCCTTTATTTGTTCGGGACTCTTGTTGTTTCTTGCTGGGGATTTAGTTAGACTCCTCTGCTTTATTGACTTTACGTGTGCTCCTTTCTCACATGGGCGGGCTTTTGACTTCAACCCGTAATGTCAAACTACATTGCCATTCTGTTCTTCAGGTGGGTGCCTGACTGCTGATCCTTCAATTGTATTCCCTTATTCTCCAGGTGGACGCCTGATTGCCTTTTCGATTCTTCATCCTCATTCTCCAGGTGGACGCCTGACTTCTTCTTAAATTCCTCATACTCATTCTCCAGGTAGACGTCTGACTTCTTCTTCAATTCGTCATCCTCATTCTCCAGGTGGACGTCTGATTTCTTCTTTATCTCTTCATCCTCATTCTCCAGGTGGAAGCCTGATTTCTTCTTAAATTTTTTCATCCTCATTCTCCAGGTGGACGCCTGATTTCTTTTTTAATTCTTCATCCTCATTCTCCAGGTGGACGCCTGATTTATTTTTTAATTCTTCATCTTCATTCTCCAGGTGGACGCCTGATTTCTTCTTTATCTCTTCATCCTCATTCTCCAGGTGGACGCCTGATTTCTTCTTCATTCTTCATCCTCATTCTCCAGGTGGACGCCTGACTTCTTCTTTATCTCTTCATCCTCATTCTCCAGGTGGACGCCTGATTTCTTCTTTATCTCTTCATCCTCATTCTCCAGGTGGACGCCTGATTTCTTCTTCATTCTTTATCCTCATTCTCCAGGTGGACGCATGATTTCTTCTTTAATTCTTTATCTTCATTCTCCAGGTGGACGCCTGATTTCTTCTTCAATTCATTATCCTCATTCTCCAGGGGGACGCCTGACTTCTTCTTAAATTTTTCATCCTCATTCTCCAGGTGGACGCCTGATTTCTTCTTAAATTCTTTCATCCTCATTTTCCAGGTGGACGCCTGATTGCTTCTTTATCTCTTCATCCTCATTCTCCAGGTGGACGCCTGATTTCTTCTTTAGTTCCTCATCCTCATTCTCCAGGTGGACGCCTGACTTCTTCTTTATTTTTTTCATCCTCATACTCCAGGTGGACGCCTGACTTCTTCTTAAATTTTTCATCCTCATTCTCCAGGTGGACGCCTGAATTCTTCTTAATTTTTTCATCCTCATTCTCCAGGTGGACGCCTGACTTCTTCTTTATTTTTGTCATCCTCATTCTCCAGGTGGATGCCTGATTTCTTCTTTAATTCTTTATCCTCATTCTCCAGGTGGACGCCTGATTTCTTCTTCAATTCTTTATCCTCATTCTCCAGGGGGACGCCTGACTTCTTCTTAAATTTTTCATCCTCATTCTCCAGGTGGATGCCTGATTTCTTCTTAAATTCTTTCATACTTATTTTCCAGGTGGACGCCTGATTTCTTCTTTATCTCTTCATCCTCATTCTCCAGGTGGACGCCTGATTTCTTCTTTATTTCCACATTCTCATTCTCCAAGTGGATGCCTGATTTCTTCTTTATTTCTTCATCCTCATTCTCCAGGTGGACGCCTGATTTCTTCTTTAATTTTTTACTTGGTGTTTCCTGACACAAATGTTGTTTTTGCCCCTGTTTTAAATCAAAGAAAACATTGTTAGTTTTAAAGCAGGGTGGTTAACTGGGGCATTCTTGCTGACGGTGGGGCTTCTCTTCGTCTTGTTTTATTGCCTTGGAATGGTTGAAAAGATTGTTTGTCCTTGTAATTGATCCTTAACTATAGGATCCTCAACTGTATGTTTTCCTTCAAACCCTTTTAACCGTAATCATATGTTCTCCTGACATTGCTGATCCACTTTTAATTCCACTTTTCTTACACCTATATCATATTATTATTTTTATCCTATTACCTCCTGCCCATCATGGCCGTATTTTTGTCCTATGCAACCTTGAATTTTGGTAGTATACCTTGACATTCCTTCTTATTTGTTTGGAACAAAGCTCATCTCAAAAGCTTTAGAAGAGTAAGATTATTAGTGACGAAAACATGACGATTTCGACAATCTAAAATGAAAAGAAAAATCAAATTTGGATGACTGTTCGAGAAGGAATAAAGGACTTATCTGATTGGAGTCACTGGAACCAATGATCATGGTATGCATTTTGGATTAATCAACCCGGTCTTTTAATCAATTTCCTTTCAATTGTCTCATTTTGTTTTTCCCAAAATTTCCATAACCCAACTTCATCATCATTTTTTCATTTTACAGACCTATTTGACTTGCAATATCTTAAAGCGTTTTCACCGACAAACCTTCCTCATTTGTTCATTTCTTAATTCCTTTTCGCCTTATGGTGCCTGCGAAGGTTTTCACCAATAAGACTCTCTCATTTTACTTTCTCTCAACTTCCGTCGTCTTATGGTGCCCGTGTGGGTTTTCACCTATAAGACTCTCTCATTTTTACTTTCTTTTCTTGTTTGGACCAGAGTGTTATGAACCATCTTCATTTGCTTGACTCAGCATTTTTCTAAGATTGATCGAAAGGTCTTTTTGGTATGTGGTTGGAAATGGAAAGGTATCAAAAGTTAAATAGTTTTGATATGGGTTTAAAATTACAACTCTTGGAATCTTTTTCTTATTTCCAATACAATTCTTGCCCCCAGTTTCCTAATTGGGGTCTCTTGATGTTTCTTTTTGTGCACATTATGCATATCGTGCACCCTATGACCGAGCCGTAAGGCGCCTACGTATCCTTCTTTGAGGAATCAGGTCAAACGTAGTTCACTAAAATAATAGTGATTTTTTTTATATATATATTTGATTTCCATTGATTCCAAGAGAGGGTAGGAAAGAAACAAATGTGACTCAAAGGGGAAGCAAAGGGTATAGTGTTTGGATAGCAGAATAAATTGCCTTTGTTATTTCAATCTTCGAAATAATGCCAAATACAAACATTCAAAAAGTTATGCATAATATCTCTTTACCGCGTCAGAATTGATCGCCATGTCTATGCATTTTCCTTCGATATCTGTTAAGCATAATGCACCATTGGATAATACTCTGGTCACGATGAATGGTCCTTGCCAATTCGGGGCAAATTTGCCTTTTGCCTCAACCTGATGTGGAAGAATACGTTTCAACACATGTTGACCCACTTCAAACTTCCGGGGATGCACCTTTTTGTTGTATGCTCTTGCTATTCTTCTTTGATACAATTGTCCATGACATACTGCGGCCAATCGTTTTTCATCAATCAAGTTTACCTGTTCCAGACGGGTTTTGACCCATTCATCATCATCAATCTTTGCTTCAGCGATGATCCGAAGGGAAGGAATTTCAACTTCTGCAGGAATTACTGCCTCAGTGCCATATACCAACAAATAAGGAGTTGCTCCTACTGAAGTGCGAACAGTAGTGCGATATCCCAATAACGCAAATGGTAGTTTTTCGTGCCATTGTCTTGAACCTTCTACCATTTTCCGAAGTATCTTCTTTATGTTTTTGTTGGCTGCCTCGACTGCTCCATTCGCCTTGGGCCGATATGGGGTAGAGTTGCGATGTGTAATCTTAAACTGTTGACATACTTCCTTCATTAAGTTACTGTTAAGATTAGCACCGTTATCTGTGATGATCACCTTTGGGATTCCGAATCGACATATGATATTTGAGTGGACAAAATCGACCACAACTTTCTTGGTCACTGATTTGAATGTTTTGGCCTCAACCCATTTGGTAAAATAATCAATGGCTACCAGAATGAACCTGTGCCCATTGGATGCTGCCGGCTCAATTGGTCCAATCACATCCATGCCCCAGGCAACGAAGGGCCATGGTGCCGACATTGTGTGCAACTCGGATGGTGGAGAATGAATCAAATCTCCGTGTATCTGGCATTGATGACACTTGCGCACAAAACTGATACAATCTCGCTCCATGGTAAGCCAATAGTAACCAGCTCGGAGGATTTTCTTTGCCAACACATATCCACTCATGTGGGGTCCGCAAACTCCTGAATGTACTTCAGACATGACAGTTGTAGCTTGTCTGGCATCTATGCATCTTAATAATCCAAGATCTGGTGTTCTTTTATACAAAACTCCTCCGCTTAAGAAGAATCCATTTGCCAATCGCCTAATGGTCCTCTTTTGATCTCCTGTGGCTTGTGCGGGATATATCCCCATCCTGATATACTCCTTGATGTCGTGGAACCATGGTTCACCATCAAATTCTTCTTCAACCATATTGCAATAAGCGTGCTGATCGTGGACTCGAATATGTAGTGGATCCACATAAGCTTTGTCTGGATGGTGCAACATTGATGTCAGGGTAGCCAATGCATCGACAAACTCATTATGGATCCTTGGAATATGCCGGAACTCCACTGATTGAAAACGCTGACAAAGATCATGTAGACATTGTCGGTATGGTATGAGCTTCAAGTCTCGGGTTTCCCATTCTCCTTGAATTTGATGTACCAGAAGATCCGAATCTCCCATGACTAAGATTTCCTGGATACCCATGTCTGCGGCTAGCCTTAATCCCAAAATACAAGCTTCATATTCAGCCATATTATTGGTGCAATAAAATCGTAGTTGAGCCGTAACAGGATAGCGATGCCCTGTTTCAGAAATGATTACAGCTCCTATCCCGACTCCTTTCATGTTAGCAGCCCCATCGAAGAAAAGTCTCCAGCCAGGTTTTTCAATTTTCTCCATCTCATCGATATGCATTATTTCTTCATCGGGAAAATAGGTTTTCAACGGCTCGTACTCCTTGTCGACCGGGTTTTCAGCTAAATGATCAGCCAGTGCTTGGGCTTTCATTGCATTTCGAGTCACATAGATGATGTCAAATTCTGTGAGCAATATTTGCCACTTTGCAAGATTTCCCGTTGGCATAGGCTTTTGAAAAATATATTTCAACGGATCCAGACGAGAAATGAGGTAAGTAGTGTAGGATGACAAATAGTGTTTCAACTTCTGCGCTACCCACGTTAAGGCGCAACATGTCTTTTCCAGATGAGTATACTTAACCTCGTAAGCTGTGAATTTCTTGCTAAGGTAGTAAATGGCCTGTTCTTTTCTGCCGGTGAGGTCATGTTGCCCCAATACACAACCAAATGAATTTTCCAAGACCGTCAAGTAAAGAATCAGAGATCTTCCTGGCTCTGGCGGGACCAACACGGGTGGGTTCGATAGGTATCCTTTTATCTTATCAAACGCCTCCTGACACTCATCGGTCCATTTGACCGCAGCATCTTTTTTCAATAATTTGAAAATAGGCTCCCAGGTTGACATGAGCTGAGCAATAAACCTGTTGATGTAATTCAACCTCCCCAACAAACTCATTACTTCAGTTTTGTTCCTTGGAGGTGGTAATTCTTGGATGGCTTTGATTTTTGATGGGTCTAACTCAATGCCTCGCCGACTGACTATGAATCCCAGCAACTTTCCAGATGGAACCCCGAATGCGCATTTGGCAGGGTTAAGCTTGAGGTTGCACCTGCAAAGTCTTAAGAAGAATTTCCTCAAATCCCCAACGTGGTCGGCCTGATGCTTTGATTTTATGATCACATCGTCCACGTATACCTCAATTTCCTTATGTATCATATCATGAAACACCGTGGTCATTGCTCTCATGTAAGTTGCCCCGGCGTTCTTCAAACCGAATGGCATTACCCGGTAGCAATAAGTTCCACATGGGGTGATGAATGCCGTCTTTTCTGCATCTTTTTCATCCATTAGAATTTGATGATACCCGGCATAACAATCCACGAAAGATCCTATATCATGCTTGGCACAATTATCGATCAAAATATGGATATTGGGTAATGGGAAATTATCCTTCGGACTTGCTTTGTTGAGATTGCGGTAGTCGACGCATACTCTAATTTTGCCGTCTTTCTTTGGTACAGGAACGATATTAGCTAACCAAACAGGATATCGAGTGACTCGAATGACCTTTGCTTCCAACTGTTTGGTGATTTCTTCCTTAATTCTCACACTCATATCAGGCTTGAATTTTCTCAGCCTCTGCTTGACAGGAGGCACCATTGGATCGGTGGGCAATTTGTGAACCACTAAATCAGTGCTCAGGCCTGGCATGTCGTCATATGACCATGCAAAAACATCTTTGAATTCTATGAGTGCTTTAATTAACTCTTCTCGGATCCTTGGTTCGAGATGGACACTTATTTTAGTTTCCCGGACATTACTCGTGTCCCCTATATTGATGTCCTCGGTATCACTCAGGTTAGGTTTGGTTTTTTCCTCAAAGTGAATTAACTCTTTACTAATCTCTTCAAAAACCTCATCTTCATCATATTCTGATTCATAATCACAATATATTTCTTGAATTATTATTTCGGAACCAGATTGATTTTTAAGACTGGGCTGAGGATTCCTCATGCATGCCATATCACTAGAGCCAGCGTAAAAAGAACTGTACAGAAAAAGAAGAAAAGGAAAAGAAAACTATCAGGAATGATAATGAAAAAGGAAACTGTATTTTATTGGATGATGAAAGATAACAAGGTTTGCACACTTCAAACAAACTGTAAGATAAGCATTGGGATTACAACCCTGAGGTAACCCAAACAAACTGAAGGAAAATCAAAAATAAACTACCAAGACTCCTTTCGAATGGGGAGAGGAGTGGCTTTCCAATTATTAAGCTTTGTTTCTGGCCCAACGAATTGAACTTCTGCGTTGCTACAACCTTCCCCGCTTTCCACCATATTCACATCGTCAAACAATTTCTCGAATCTTTCAATTAATTCCTCCTCAGGATTGACCAGGGATTTAGGAATTGTTGTTATCGGGCGATTTTTAGCACCGGTCTTGACAAAAGACTTTGATAGATGTGGGACTGATTTTGGAAGAACCCATGCCTTTTGTTTCAGCTTTCTGGCCTTTCTCACGTCGGTGATAGTGGGTATGAATCCCAAACCGAATGTTTCCCACTTCTCAGGGAGAGATACTGGTTGTATAATTCCTTGCAAAGATGAGCCCAGACCTTTTACCGGGTATAAAACTATTTTTTTACATTTCATAGGCTACCATGACTGATGCAGAGGTTATCTTTGGATTCGGAAGGTACTTCCCCTCTGGAATTTTCTCTATCGACGCTGTATCGGATACTTGGTATACCCATGGTCCCTGGTCATTTTCTATTCCCTCGACCGGTACAATGGCACTACTATGAGCATTTAAACTTTCTTCCCCATGCACAACTATTTCTTGATGATCCCATTCAAACATGACCGCCTGATGTAGTGTTGACGGGACTGCTTTAGCAGCATGGATCCATGGTCGACCCAACAACAAATTATAAGAAACAGTTATGTCCAGTACTTGAAACTCCATCGTGAATTCAACTGTCCCTATTGTCAGTTCCAACACTATGTCGCCAAACGAATCTCTACTTCCACCGTCAAATCCCCGTACGCAAATGCTATTCTTCTGGATCCTCTCCTCTTTGATTTTCAATTTGCTTAAAGTGGAGAGAGGGCAGATGTTTGCACTTGACCCGTTGTCAACCAATACCCGGGTTACTACGGAGTTTTCACATTTCACGGTGAGGTAAAGAGCTCTGTTGTGCTCAGTACCTTCCACAGGCAATTCATCATCAGAAAATGTAATTCTGTTTGCCTCAAAGATTCTATTGGCTATTCTTCCCAAATGATTTACAAAGACTTTTTCAGGAACGTGAGCCTCATTCAGGATTTTCATCAAAGCCAGACGGTGCTCCTCTGAATGGATCAGTAATGACAACAATGAAATTTGAGCGGGCGTCTTCTTCAGTTGATCCACAACAGAATAGTCATGGAGCTTCATTTTTCTTAAAAACTCTTCCGCTTCTTCTTCCGTCACAGCTCTTTTTATTGGTATTGGATTATTTTTAGTTTTTCTTAACTCTTCGGGAGTAAAACATCTTCCCGAACGAGTCAAGCCTTGCACCTCACAAACTTCTTCCTTGATTTCTTTTCCTTTGTACATTACAGTCACCCATTCATAGTTCCATGGAATGGCCTTGTTGTTGATCACTGGTAGCTGGGATACAGGTTTGATAATAACACGATCTATACGGGCTCCTTCCACGACTACAATGGGTTTGCTGGCAAACCCTGGTACTATCACTTTAGGCCTTTCTTGTTTTGTGGCAACTTTGCTCGAAGATCCCTTCTCGACTACCACAGATGGTTCATCACCATTTCTGTTTTGCTTAGGTACCGGCTTCACCTATGTTAACTGCTTATCTGGCTTGGCTTCATGAGACCTGATCATCATGACAGTTTGTGACGGCTTCATTGTCTCCCCATCTGCTTGTACGATTTCTATCATATTGGCCTCCTAATGGGCTGGCATTGGATTTCTGTTGATATTAGGAGCTTCAAGGGTTTTCACCTTGATTTTATTAGTATCAATCAGCTCTTGTATTGCATTTTTTAAATTCCAGCATTTTTCCGTATCATGGCCTGGGGTACCGGAACAATACTCACAGCTAATGGTGTAGTCCAGATTCTTTGGAGGAGGATTGGGTAGCTTGGATTGTATTGGTCTTAGCATGTCTAGCTGTCTCAGCCTGTGGAACAGACTAGTGTAAGACTCTCCCAATGGAGTGTAAGTTTTCTTTTTCTGTTCCCTTTCTCCCCTGAATGCTGGCCTAGGCCTGAAACCTGGTCCGGGATAGGCTCGTGGGTAAGTATTTGGTGTGACAGGAGCACGCCAATTGGTGTGAACAGGTGGCTGATTGTATGCTTGAGCATGGTTAATGGAAAAATGAGGCTCTGAAGGGTGATAGTAGTGTTGGGATGAATCATGGTGGTAAGCTGATTGGCGAGGTCGTTGTTGATTATAGTAAAGCGGTGAACCTCTGGGTCCCGGCCAAATTCCTGAATCAACTACTGCTGCTTCCTCCCTCTTCTTTCTTCCGATTCCTCCTACCCCGCCTTGAATAGCTTGAGTAGTTGCCTTAATTGCTGAATAGCTCATGATTTTATTTGTCTTGAGGCCTTCTTCCACCATACCTCCCATCTTCACTACTTCGTTGAATGATTTCCCTACCGCTGAAACCAAATGGGCATAGTAAGTTGGTTCCAAGGCTTGGAGGAAGTAGTCTACCATTTCACTCTCCTTCATAGGAGGATCCACTCTTGCTGCCTGTTCTCTCCACCGGAAGCCATACTCTCTGAAACTTTCATTGTGTTTTTTCTCAAATTTTGTCAAAGATAGTCGATCTGGGATGATTTCCAGATTGTATTGGAAATGGTATGCAAATGCCTGTGCCAGGTCATCCCAGGTGTACCATCTCCCATGGTCCTGGCGTGTATACCACTCCAAAGCTGATCCGCTTAAACTTTGACTGAAGTAAGCCATCAATAATTCGTCCTTTCCCCCAGCTCCTCGCATCTTGCTGCAGAAACCCCTTAAGTGGGCTACTGGGTCGCCGTGCCCATTGTATAGGTCAAATTTAGGCATCTTGAAGCCAACTGGTAATTGTACATTTGGGAACAAGCACAAATCCTTGTATGCTACACTAACTTGCCCACCTAACCCTCGCATGTCTCGGAACGATTGTTCTAGGCTTTTGACCTTCCTGAATATCTCTTCTTGTTCAGCATTTTTGGCTTGCTTGTCAATTTCGGTTGGGAGGTCAAAATGAGGAGTAGTTGAATGGATTTCGGAGGCTTTGAGGGTGGGCTCCGGGGGTAATATTGGTTGTCCTGGGCCTGGAATGTAGGCTCACTAGGAGATTTGTGGAGTGTAGCTGTGGGAGGTGTCACAAAGACAAGAGTTACAGGTGGAGGAAAGTATGGAACTGGTTTAGGAGGGGAGACTGCGGTGTCTGAGAGGTGGTGCCTCGGTAGTGTTGGTAGATGGGGAAATTTGGGGATAATTCAGTGGTAAGATTATCCTGAGTTCGGGCCATTGATGGAGCAGGGTTAGTTGGGTAAGATGGGGGTAACTGCCCCGTAGACCAGGCCTGGTACATCTCAGCCATTTGCTGCTTGAGTTTAAACATCTCTTCTTTCATTTTCTCGACATCCATCTCCTCTAGCTCAATACCTGTGTCAACATCTGGGATAGACATACTTTCGTGTATTGGTCCTTTTGATCTCGTGTGATAATGATAATATGCCAGTATACTCTTTAGAGAAACTAACTGCTTGAATTCTGGAAATGAACAAACTTGTTAATTTTGAGAGTTTAACACATATATAATTACACGTTGAGATGCAATGCTCCTAAACAAGTATCCCCTTTCTATTATGCATTTGCTCGGCTGCTTGTGTCGTCCCAGCTTTCTTGAAATTTTTATTGTTATTCACTCTTATTTTATTTTATTTATTCTTTATTGTGGTCGAATCTTATAGAGATTGCCTACGTATCATGCCCCCGCATGATACAGACCTTGCGTAGTTCGGTCGTTAGGAAAACACTTTTATTTATTCTTGAAAATAATACAAAGATGGAACAGACATTACATTTGGAAAACATTATAAGAAAATGGTTTGAAACTTGACACAAACCCTAAATCAAACAAAAGACATAATCAAGACTCATTTTGAAAAGTGACACTCATAAATAAATAAAAAATCATTTCATTTTTTTTAAAAAAAAAATTATTTATTTATTTAACACTTCTTTTTTTTTCAAGACATAAAACTATTTTTGGTAATTTTCTAAAATAACCCATTTTATTCCTCGGCTCTCAAAATATTTTAAATTAAGCTGGTCAACAAGCAAATCCGAGGCAAATGAATACACAGGTAGCAAGTAGGATGCATTAGGATGGTCTTTTTATTTCGGGTTCACCTGTCCTAGACAGACCCAACCCCTGTGTTGAGTCCCCTAGGCCAAATGTACATGATGCAAATAGACGTTCCTACTAGGGATCCGGTACATGGCTGAGTTATTCTAGGTGAAAATCCTGGGGCAGATTGTTCTAAACCTGGCTTACCCAAACGGACAATTTGAGCTGAAGTGGGGGCAACGTACCGGGAGCACGAAAGTCTACCCGGCCTAGTTACTTGTCCCAACTTCGTCTTATTTGGTATGACTTTAACAGAAGGGTGGGCCACGCGCACGTGTACACCATAAATTCAGAAGACTCAGAAAGAAGAAGGGTTTCGTAGCAGTTGTATATACACAATTCAGATAATATTAATGCGGTAAAAGCATCATTTAGCACATTAGGCATATATCATGTAAACATCAGATAATAAATAAAGCCAACTATAACAGTTATTTTAAGCTCGAATTCTTAAACCCTGAACTAGTGGTTCTGGGTTCTAAATCACTTTTGTCCCCAGCAGAGTCGCCAGAGCTGCCGCACCTCCTTTTTCCGCGCCCGCGGGGGCGCGTAGGGAGTTTTCTCCAATTGAAGGACAGTCGAAACGGGATTTGTTTGTTTTGTTTCAGAGTCACCACCTGGGAATTTTAAGGCGTCCCAAGCCACCGATTTTAATCCCTGAGTCGAGGAGAATATGACTCTGTTTGTTATTCTGCGAACCAGAAATCCTGAGTAAGGAATTCTGTTAATCCGGAAGAAGGTGTTAGGCATTTCCGAATTCCGTGGTTCTAGCACGGTCGCTCAACCGTTTGTATTCTTGGCTTAATTATCTCGATTTTACTAAATACATTTTTATTGCATGATTTTGTTACCGCTTCTGTTTAGATTGTTTATAATTAAAGACCCTTCTTCGAATCGAATCACGCATACGTATATTCGTTATTGTATATTATATATTTTTAACGTGAGGAATCGTGTCACGCGTACGTGTACACAATAATGTTGATTATGTTCGAAATTGTGTTTTGAATAAAAATTAAGAACATTTGCCTTTCTTAAATGGTTAAATAATGAACTGCACATCTCGGGTTTAATTCAACATTCTCTAAGGAAACTCTTTATTAAAAGTTTGCTCGAAGTTGCGCGCACGCATAATTCGAATTGCCTTAAGAAATAATTTAGGCCACGCGAACGTATCCCTAATTTCACAAGATATTTTTGATAAAGTTCTCTTACAAATTGTTATTATGTATTGACCGCGAGCCTTATTTCACAATATGAATCATATACCTCAAATTTTAAAGAATTAATGAAAAAGAAAACAGACAACATGTAACTAGAACTAACATTTTTCTCGTGGATACAACATTAGGATGTCCACAAATCGAATCGCATGTAAAATTGGGAAAGAACTTAATATGATAAACAAATTAATAGTTTCCGAAGAATCTTCATTTTTTCAATTAAGGCGAACTCTACTTCTAATATCTTTAACATAAAATGCTACAATTTGCTTATAAATCCCATGTCCTTCTCATATATTAATTTTAGTCCAAAGTTACAATTGTTTGGTTAATGTTGGCGATGGGAGATAAAAGTCAAGTTGATAAGAAAAAGAAATATTATACGAACTGATTCAATAAAATTGCTTTACATGTAACATAGTTGTACGTCCGAACCATTCATAATATTCTAACGTCGTAACGGGCTATATCAATTCACCTTTTACTTGTGGTTATATACATACCCGTCATCTTACCATACATGAAAATACAACCAACATCATTTTAACCTTATTTAACAACAGAGGTTAGTAATGTAGTTTTCTTGATATTTCTACATTATTCTTTACTTAGCTAACAATATCACAAGCTCGAGTTGAGGGCTAACTTTCTACCATGTTTCCCATCTTAACAATTCGAACATAACTATACTTAATGAAAATTTGAAATAAATAACTTTATTACAACATTTATGCGAATTTCAAAAAAAAGTAACAATTACGTCAAACATACTACTATATTAGTTAACTGAAACAAAACTAAAATTTAAACTAAAGAACTTATATGAGTAGAAGACAGACTTACAATTCCAAACTTCATTTATTTGGCAAGGTTGAAGCTTTTCATGACAGGAGTTTACAGATATGTACCTGGAAATAAGGGTAGAAGAAGTAAATTTCAGCAGTGACAGCAGCAACAAAATCAGCAGAATACCAGTATTTCCACAGATTTGAGCAACAAAACAGGACCCGAGGAACCCAGATACACAGGAGCAAAGCTTCTTAAAGAATTTCAGATTTTAAAACCAAGCAGTATCAACATACAGACCCGGACAGATTCTAGAAAAACAATGTTTCAGATTTTCCTTTTCCTTTTCTATTATCTGTTTCAGACTCTATGTGTATATGAGTGCTCTATTTTCTGTTTTCTTTTTCTATTTTTTTTCTTCTTTCTTTTCAGATTTCTGTTTTTGTTTCTATGTGTTTTTCCTCTCTTAATTTCTGTCCAGATTTTCTCTCTGTCTCTCTCTGTGTATATGTATTTCTGTGTGTAGTAAAATCTATATCTCTCACTTAAAATCCAGTTTTTTTTCTTAAAAAAAAAACTCTCTGCCCCTTCTTTATAAACAGATCCCTGTATTTATACAGGTCTGCCCCTTTTCCTTTCAGTGTTGCCTGGACCCCCTTCTTCTTTTAAAAATCAGAAAGTCCCATTAAAATCTGCTTTTACTACTTTAAATCCCATTAAGTGATCTTTTCCTGATTTTCAGCATTCCCATTACCCTTTGTTTCCCATTATTACATTAAATAAGAGACATTAACACTCCACTATCCAGCACACAATTATTATCATATTACCCTCACTGTTTCATTCCCAATAGTACCCTTGAAAGCCTATTGTTATTACTGCCCTTAAAGAAATCAGAATCTGATACAAAACAGATTTTAAAATCTGTTCAAACTCGATTATCTTTCTGAATTAAATAGCTATAACCAATCCCTATCAACCTCCTAACACAGTTGGTTCTAAACAACCCTTGTAAAAATTGAATTTAAAACCCAACATCACAATATCATTACACTGAATTCAATATAACAAATCAAACTGGACTTCAACATTGGACTAAGATCAAACAAATGCAGGGGCATTGTCAGTATATTGACAATGCTCTGAAATTAACTGCCCAAAAATCAACACACAAATAATTGACAAACTTTCTAACTTATTAGACGAGAATCAACTAATTGGGAAGAACTAATTAACTGACTTCAATGATAATAATCAATCCAAAACAAATAAGCGGGCTATTACAATAATCATTAACGGAAACTAGAATTTACAAAACAACTAATCGACGAACTTAATCGAGTCGATTATACACATTATAAACAATCACAACAAACAGAAATAATGCTATAATTCTGATCAAATAAAACAGGTATGAGATAGAATCATAGAATTAAATAAATCAAACAAGAAAAAGTACACAGGATACTGAAACAGGCAACATTATACACGTAAGAAACAAAAGAAAAATAGAAAATACCTTTGAATCTTCAATTTCACACGGACACAGGGTCAACTTGGATTTGGACCTTTGAAATCAAACAGACCTTAGTCGAATTATTCTCAACAGAAAATACTTCGACTAAGGTCGATTAGACCCCAACCTTTTATTTAATTTGGGACAGAATCCAAAAATTTGGGTTTTCTAGGGTTCTCAAAGGTTTGATTTGGGTCTCAACCATTTCTGGTCAGATTCGAGGGGAACCAAAGATGACACAAGGGTGAGGGAGGCCTAGGGGTCATTTGGTGTTAGTTTGGAACGACACTAGGTGAGTTCATGTTTGGCTCGAACCTTCCAAAGAAGATTCGAAGAGCTCTGAGGTGATTCGAGCCAAACCAACACCAGATCCATAGCTAGGGTAGTTAGGGGAAGCTACGGTGTTAATTTGGAGACCATCGGAGGTGGTTGAGTTTTCAGACCAACCTTCGATTTAAGATTCGAAGAGTTGGGGCCTGATTTGAAGGAAACTAACCCTGGATCTGTAAAGAGGGGGTTGTGAGGAGTCGAGGGTGTTAAGGTGGTGACCGGCGACATTGTTGCCGCCGGGTTTCAGGCGATGGGAAATGAGGGCGGCTAGGGTTAGGGGTGTGATTTCGGAGGGGATGATGAACAGTAGAGAGGAGGAGGGTGTTTAGTTAGGGGGCCGGGGTAGGGATTTGGACTTTATATAGGGGAAGGGTGGATTAATCTTGACCGTTAGATCAAGCATGATACATAGTTAAGATTAGTTCATTAAACCAAACGATGTCGTTTGGTTTAATGTCAGGGTCGGGCTGAGTCGGGGCAATGGGTCGGGTAAAGGTTACGGGTAAGGGATGTGGGATCTCAGCCGTTGGATGGATTTGATCCAACGGTCCTTGATAAAATGTGACCAAACGTTGTCGTTTGGTTTGGTCGAATTGGATCGGACAGGGGTATTTGGATTGGGCTCTGGGGAAGTGATTTTGTTTGGGCCTAGATTTCAGTCCAGGTCCGATTTTTTTTTAGTTTTAAAACTTATTTTACATTTCCTAATTTTAATCCTAAGTATAAAAATCCTAATAAAAAAATTATAAAACAATTTTAACCTTACAAAAATATTAATTACTTTTTTAACAACTATTTAACACATAGACAAAGCGTTAATCACACAGTGAAACATTAAAACTAGAACAAATGCATATTTTTGTGATTTTATTTCAATTATCTTTTAAATGCATAATTAAATCCTAGATATGCATGCAACATGTATTTTTATTTTATTTTTCATTTTATCTACAACAAAGTTACCATTTACGGACATAATACAAATAATTAATAAACGTCACATAAATTCTAAAAATTGCACACTAAAAAAAATTGTTTTATATTATTGATTTATTTTGGAGTAGTTTCGTGAGGCAAAAATCACGTGCTCACAATCGGATACAGTCGAAAACCTAGCAACGCATATACACTCGTCACTTTGCATATACATGGCTTCTAAATCAAGAATCAAATAACAATCAAGTCACCTATGGGGACAACTACATCTTCCAAGGATAGACAAGAGATTTACCTCTACTCGACAACCTCAAATCAAGCAAGAATTGCCTAACTGTCCAAATTCAATTCCAAATGACCCAAATGTAATAAAAAACAACTCAATAACATCAAATAAAGCCATAGGAACTAATCCCAAATAATAAATATTCGATCTTTATACAAATACACAAAGTCAACCGAGCCTGCACCATGAAATCTGACAAAACCCACAAATCTCGAATACACATTCCAATACGAGTCCAATAATATAAGTTTAATCTAAAACAAACTCCAAATCGGGGTTCAAATCTCAATTATTTTCTTTCCAAAAGTTTTCTCAAAAAATCCCCAAATTTTACTTTAAAATCCCAGCTTTTAGGTGTAGAAATTTATAGGAAATCATGATATAATGTCATATCCAAGTGAAATTTGACTACCTCCAGAGTAGTAGTTGACGAGCACAAAACTCACATTTAAATATAATCGCTAATCAAATATAGTATAGTATAATATCGTATCCACAACGATTGGATTTAAACAGTATTCTCGTAGTTTCTAGCTTGATTGATATCCAAAAAGACCAACAATTGTGATTTATTTGATTAGTAACTAAAATTAACTTAGAATCTGAATATATCGACTAGTGACTATCGAGGAAAGGATTAAACAAATAGGTTATCAGTGGGAGAAGATTGAGTTTTGATAGGATAGGTGCAAGATAGTTGTTCAGGATCTAACTCTAGATAATTTACTTCTAATCTTCAAGTGATTTCTTGAATTCACTCAATTATTATTTCAAACGCTTAACATAAACTCCTTTCTCGATTATGTCTCAACCTCGCGAGATGAACCAATTTAAGCTCAGTGAAGATATTCAAGAATGCGTAGTAGGTTGGTCTTTAGGAGAACCTCTCTTGATTATTCTCCTAACAAGGTTTAATCAGTTATTAAACTAGCCATTTTTGATGACTTAGAAGAATCTACGAATTCAACCAACAATATAATGCAAAGATATCACAAGTTCTCCCTCACTTGATTACATGAACTAGTGAATATAGATACAATAATTAAATCATCCAAAACGCTTTAATACATAAAACTAGAGTTGTAATCCACAAATAATCTGTATGCGGCGAAATCAGAGGGTCCAATTTCTTGTCATTAAGTCACTTCTGAAGAACACCCCGAGGCCTTGAGGACGTGAAGCTGTGACCGAGTTCGCTCCCTCGAAGCTCGTCGAGGCCCAACCTGAAGATAATATTGATCGAGGCTAGAGTAAAACAGGGGATTCCCAGGGCACGCGGCTAAGTCTGGCAAAGCTGGTCTGCCAGGAGCCTGTATCAAGGTGTCGCATCTAGCCGTCCCATATCCATACCTTTACAATTAATGCATTTTGTATTATGTTCGATTTATCCTCCTATATAAAAGGGAACCTCATCAGTTTGTAAAAGGTTGTTGTTGCTCCAACTATTCTACACGAAATATACAAGAACTCTTTCTTTTCCCTCTAACACATTCTCTCGACACTATTGTTATTGCTTGTTACTTTCATACTTGTTCTTCATTTTTTTGCTTTTTATTAGCCATAAAGAGCCTCCTTTAATTATATTATGACTGTTAGTCCCTTCCTAGTTATTCATGATAGCTCGAGCCCGAGCCCAGGCATCGACCTTGAGGTCCCTCATCGGTTAGCCCGAGGCCCGGACAACTAACTCCTCGGTTTGATCGTAGCGCTGTTTTAGCTCGCATTTCACCTTTTATCTTCATATATCTAGCATCAACTGTTTTAACAACTAGTATAAAAATAGATCACGTATTTTTAGAGTCCCAACAACAAATTTAATTGTTATTACCATTTTCATGGTAAACAGTTTGCCCCCCTAAAACCCCAATTTCAGACCAAGAAAAATTACCTACACTACCCAATTACCCTGGCCCAATACACCAGCCCACATTAAATACCCAATACCCAGACCCATACCCGTTTAAAACCCCGACCTAACTCCTTTTTTTTAAAATCACAGTCGTTGATCTCTGAAGATCAACGACTCAAATCACCTCACCCCTTTTTAATTATACCCATCCGCCCAATCCCTAATGAATTTACACCCCCGCTATCCTAAAACACTCTCGTCTCTCACCTCTCAAAACCCTAGCGCCATCACTCAAATCTCTCCGATTCCAACCCCAAAAATGGAATCAATCTATGATTCCCTTACAATGTTAGTCCCATCTCCCTACTGGCTACCCGTGTTTGGTATTACATAATGGCTTACCTGGAATGGCAAGCAAATTTGGAAAAAATCGAACCAAAGCTGGTTCAAATCTTTAACATGTTGTTTATTCCTTCTGTGTTTATCACTTTTGATCCTTGAAAGTATGCATCTTTTCGTATATCTCACTGATTTGACTTAACCCTAAGGTTATTGTTTTAGATCTTCTTTATTAAACCAAATCTGGTTCAATTTTATGTTTCTTATGAATATCCTCTTGTCTATGTTCATTCTATTAAAATATATGATTCTTTGCCTTCTCTTTTTTTTTAATCAATTTTGTGGTATACCTAAACTAAGGGTTTCATATCTTTGATTGAACTAAATATGGTTCGATTCTAGTTTTCTTTTTGAATAATCTTCTGTCTACATTCATTGTATGTATTATGTGATTCATTGCCTTATTTTTCTACCGATTTTTTGAAGGTTTACCTAAAACTAGGGTTTGAAACTTTTACTGACTTTTCGATACTCTTTCCTTTGTCATATAAGACTAATATTTCCCTTCTTTCTGTTCAATTTACCATGTTTCCTTTATTCCTTTTCCTTATTTTTCCTTGAAACTGGCTGTTAATTGATTCCATATGATATTTTCCTTATTCTAAGTGTTATTCGCCTAATTACACGCCATTATTCCCTGATAATTTACTAAACTCTGTATTATTTGTCATAAAACTAGACTTCAATTGATTCTATGATTAATTTCTTTCTTTTGTGTTTGATTTCTTTCCGTATTTGTTCACCTAATTGAATACTATTTAAACCCTTCTCCCTTTCCCCTTTAGAGAGACTTGAACTCTATAACCTCTTACTAAATTTTAAAATTTCTGGTTATATACTCTCTCTATTCTCTCGTTTACTACTGGTCTTGGGCGGCTGAAAGCCAAGGCAAAACATTCTGGACTTTCAACTTCTTGGTATTATTCTAGTTTTGCTCGCTTAACTGGTGAGTGACTATCCTTTGTCATCCCAATTTTTATGTGTTCTTGATCTGTGTTTATAATCCAGCATTTCCAAAATCTATCTCTAAGCATGATTCTTCCTGTCTACATACTTTTCTTTTAATCCTATGATCAACACTATTAATTTATATTAATTGTTTTGAATAATATGAATCCTCTTAAGACAATATGCTCAATCTGCCTCCTTTGTGTTCTGAACCTGTTCTGAATTTGAGTACCTTTAAGACAATGTTAGAAGGTTAAGTAGCCAATCAGTCTTAAGGTTTTGAACTTGTATTGTTATTAGGATTTTGTTCTGTCGTTTATATGTTTTCTAACATGTCTGAAAATTATGTTAGTGTTCTGATTGTTTGGCTGTCCTAAATGCTAGCATTGAATACCTAGATTAACTAGATTGTTAACCAGACTTCAACTCATTTGAACTGTGTTTGAGCATGAACCTTGCTTGTTTTCTGGGTGCAATTCTGTCTACAAGTTCCATGTCTTAACTTTGTTTTCTTCTGAAATCAAAACTGTTTAAATCTGTCTCTCTTTTATATGTTGTTGCTGTTTTAAAACTTCCACTCTTAGTACCTTAGGTTCTATCCTCAACCACCCCAGTGTGACAACTGCTCAGGGTTGATGTGAGACTCATATGAACTCTAACACACAGGGAACGGGTTACTAATCTCTTTTACAACATTTCTAAGTGTGTGGTTATGGTGTAAGCATTGCCCTGGGTCCCTGAGGCCCTTGGGAACTTTGACACATTGGAAACCTGGTTCTACATGTGTTACGTGTGAGACATTCGTATTTGGGCTATGATGTGCCTATGAATTGAGCCTCGAAGTTGATTGGTTTTAAGGCCTGGTTCCCAGGTTTATTTGGGCCCAATGAAGGCTCCCTGTAGTGAATCTTATTACTATTATGTAATTCATTTGCTATTCTGGTTTGTAACAACTCTGTAATAAATAGATTCTGGGGTATCTAGTAAAATCGGGGGGGGATTTCTTATTTCCTTCTGTTAAACTGAGTAGAAATCCTTCCTATATGGATTTATCTATGTTATTAATTCTACTCATTCGTCAAAACTATTAAGTTTTTCAATGTGTTTTAGAAATCCTGCCTATAGGACTTTCATTGGTGTTGTTGATTATGAGTTCTATGTTTGTATATTAGAAAGCCTGCCTATAGGATTATATTTGCATATTAGAAATCCTGCCTATAGGTTGCATTAATTTTTCCAATAAATATGTGTTAGCAATCATGCCTACAGGACCTCAATGTTTGATTTAATTGTGTTTTTGTTAATATGCACAACTTCTGCTAGTATTATAGTTCAATGAATATTATGCCTGTAGGACTAAAAATTAAAATTAGTTTCAAACATAGAGATCATACCTATAGGGTTTAAATCAATTCGACATTAGAAATCATGCCTATAGGACTCTATTAATTGGTTCTGAATATAATCGTCACTGTTATTACTTAGACATTATGCCTATAGGACTTAATAACAATTCTGGATCTGTAACTGTGATTCATTACGGTTTGAAGCGCCTAGATGATACCCATTAAAACTAGTAGGTAAACAGTATGTCCTAACACTCACATTAATAAAATTGTTTTTGTACATCCGTCTTCTCGTATAGATATCCTGCCTATAGGATTTTAAGATCGATGAATATTGTCAATTAATTGCGTGCATTTGTCATTTATGTGCGGAGGTTAACATAAGCCCATATTTGCTTTTTGTTTACGAGTCCTAACATGTTTTGTTTGTCTCTTAGTCTTTTACATTTTGAGCAACCTAGGCTTAGTCTAGAACTATCCCAAATAGAGGTCCTAAATACCTCCAGGGCCATAGGTAATGGACGAGTAGTGTACGCATATGAATCGAACTAGAATTGATTAGAGTGCTTTAGGTAACAACTTAGAGATAGTAATCGGGTAGCAGGAGATGATAGTCTGTGCCCGCTAAATAATATAAGTAACACCCCGACTCGAGGGAGTTACGAGGTATTATTTATGTTGCACGAGGTAATCCTTTAGGCTAAAAAATTCTGGACCCCTCATCCCTATCAAATATTCCTCTCACTTTTTTATTAGACTAATTCTTAAGTTAAGTTCGACCGTGACCCACCATTGTAGACCTCGAGGGATGCCTAACACCTTCCCCTCAAGGTAATTTCGAGCCCTTACCCGATCTCTAGTGATGGTAATACGAGTTATTTTCTCTAGGTGCCTAATGCACCTTAATCCATTAGGTGACAACTCTAACCAATTCCTTTTTCCCTACTGTCGCGCCCCCTTTTCCTCGCGAAATCGGGCTTGTAACATTTGGGAGTACAACTCATTCCCTTTTGGGAATTGGTTTTTGGAATTGAAGAGTTTCCACCTAATGATTAAGTACATTAGGACACTAAGAAGGGTTTGAGTTTGAAGAACCAGAGTTTGGGTAAGGGCTAGAAATTATCTTGAGGGGAAGGTGTTAGGCACCCCTCAAAATCCACTAGTGTGGTTCCCGTCCATGTTACAATTGTGACTTCACATAATCAAGTAAGCAATTAAGGGCTCAAATAGAGGGGCTTGCATATAATATGGCAAATAAATTGAATATTTTGAGGAACAGTAAAGATGGCAGAAATTTGTGAAAGATTTAAGCAATTCTAAAGAAAGCAGATAAGGACAAGTAAAAGGAGGGGGGTCCTAGGTTTATGATTAATATGGATCACGTCAATGCAATACCCGGTAATCACTCATCAAAAGAGGGGTTACACGTGGTATTAGCGCACCGGTCATCATATCCGTATCTACCCTTCCCACCCCGTTAAGGTATTAAGGCACGGAATGGTGCCGTTACTTATTGCATGCTAGTACCTGCCCCAATCCTATCAGCCTTGTAGGTATTGAGACTACTAGTCCTAAAGGGAAGGTAGATTTGGTTTTTATGGTTTAAAGGACAAAATCTAGGGCGACAAACAAAACATAGAGCAGATATGGGAAAACACATAACATTTAAAGGCTAAAACATGCCTCCCTATATAAAGAAACAAATTGTTTAGCATGACTTGCATGTACTGGTTATGGTCTGAATTAAATTAAAACGTAGGATAGGCTGATTCATCACATATTTCTCATATGAGGAGTCCAAATTAGCCTTCCCTAGTTGTAATTTATCAAAGACTGATGCAGTTAATTAATTACCTAATGGTTTGTCTAAGTGAGACCTATAGTCATGATATCTAACAGTGATTACTCCCATTTTAAAGAAGGCTTATTGATTGTAGAAAACACATAAGTTCTGCTGATGTTAAACGACATTACTACTGATTTTAGACTTGAAGATGAAATAAACGAATTAGATTCAACCGGTTACTCCTATAGGCATGATTTCTAGGCATTGTTGATTTTAAGATGATTCTAAAAGTGTAGGAGTCCTATAGACATGGTATCTAAAATGAAACTTATTATTACTTAACCTATAACTGTTTGCCTAATGATAGATGTAAAATGGAGAAGTGCCGAAGACCTATAGTCAAGATTTCTATATGTAGAGGTGCAGAAAAACCTATGGACGAGATTTCTATATGATATGCAGAGGCGCAGAAACTTATGGGCAAGATTTCTATATGATATGCGTAAGTGAAAAAACTATGGGCATGATTTCTATATGGCATGCATGAGTGCGGAAAACTTATAGGTAGGATTTCTACATGATATATGTAAGTGCAGAGCTTGTAAATAGTAACGCCTATGAGCATGTTGTGTACCCTTTGCATACATAAGTGACCCTCCCCTTTTCACTAGAACCCCATAAGTTATTACAACATATTACAGACCAGAATGAATTAAGAAAATTAAAATTACATCAGTAATTAAGCTACAACCATGGAGACTAATTCAGACTCAGGGTCTAACAATATGAGGTGAACCAAATTCCAGGATTAGGTTCCAAAGCCTTTCTCATATTTGGGATGTATCACAGTTCCCAAAAGTCTCAAAGGGCTCCGGGCAATGCTTACACACCAAACACATTGCAGAATTAAGAGCATAGTGTAGTGTGGAAATGTCAGCCCTCAGATGTCCAAGTAAAGAGGGAACTCAAGGTCCCAAAGAAAGGCTCATAAGAGGGGGCAGGACATAGAATCTAAGAGTAAGTATAAGTGCACAAGAGGGAATTAGGGAGAGCCATGGCAGGCTGGTGGTCATTCCCAGCAATCAGGAGTGCTGGCACACCACTGACTAGCCTATTAGCCACATTTTGAGAGTTGAGATCCATTGAGGATTAGGTTCAGACCTAAGCAGCAATTTGGATGTTGTCAGGCCATGAACCTTAACTCAAACACATAGAAGGGAGTTGGGGTATAGGGAGTTCATAACAAATAGCAGATGCAAAGAGAGAGTAGCATATTCAATACAAAACATGAATAGCAAAGTAGACATGAGTGTAGCAACTGTAAAATAAACACATAGGGATGGTGTTGAAATGAAAATTAAGGCATACCAGTTTCAGGGAAACAAATAAGTAAAAGTTGAAGTCTTGTAAACCAAATTGCAAGCAAATAGTACAAAAGATCTCGGAAGAGAGTAGAGTATTGAAAGAGTATAGTAATTGAGAGGTGTGTGTGTTAAGTATTGAATTAGAAGTGTTGAACTGAAGGTTTAAGGTGTCTAAGTGCAGAAGGGTCGTGCCCCTTTTATAATGTAGAAAACAAGTAAGAAAAGGTAAGGGAATAATTTGCAATCAATCACACAGAATCTCCCTTCAGTTAAGGGATTCTGATTTCAAACGGGTAGAGGACAATGGATTAAAATCTTTTCCAAAGCAGTACAAGAAGGGCAAATACATAGAAACTATTTAAGGAAAGAGTTTGATAGCAACACGGTTTGTGCAAATAAGGAAAGGCAATCAATCATCTGCCAGTAAAAATCAGAAATTGAGTTTTGGTATGAATGAATCCAACCAGAAAAGGTGAAGAAAGGTTTAATTAAAGAAAATCAGTAACAATCAATCGAACCTTATTAAATGGAATTCTGAATCAATCATAAATTGGCAAAACCCTTTTTGAGAGAAGAATTTCTCATATATAAAGCACACAAATATCAAGAAGAAAGGAATTGTCATGTTGATTAGAAAAGACTATCATAGAAAGAGTTCAGAGTCAAAAAGGGATACAAGTTCAGTTTGTAGACTCATAATGAGTCTGGGAGTCCAGGGTTCCAAAGTAGCCCTAGTCCAAAATAAAACTTGCCAAAACACAAAGCCTAGGGTTTTCAACTTTAATCAGAAGCAGATAAGAGAAGACAGATAATAGGCTCAGAGGGCTCTTTCAGAGACTCATGAGAAACCAACATACGTGATAGCAGGTTTGAAGCAACAAAGTAAAAAGTTGATTTGAGGAGCATAAAGAACATGTTCAAGAAAAGTCGGAACTTAAGCAAGTTCAAATGAAAAAAAGGGTGATATAAGATTAAGAAAAAGTAGTGAGAAATCCTTAGAACTCCAACAAGATCCCAGTAATACAAACAAAGTTAAAGATCTTAGCAAGAAACAGATACAGTAGAAGAATATTGGAAAGTATAGCAAAGAACATGTAGGAAAACATAACAAATATTAACATGCGAGCCTAATCTAGAGGCACAGTAGAGTACAAAGGTACAGAAGAGTCATGTATAGTAGAAAGAAAACAGAAGAACAACACATGCGTGGTAGAAACGAAAACACACGAGCATAATACACATAAAGAAAAGAAAAGGAAGAATCAAAAAGACGTTTTGAAAACCTTTCAGAAACCCTAAATCGAAGAGAAGCAATTTTTGAAAGAAAGATTCGGGAAAATACTTTAAACATCCAGTAGAACACAAATATATCATAGATCTAAGAGAACAAACAGAGAAAAAACCTCGAATAGCTTAGGATTTCGAAGAAACCCTAGAAATGAGAAAGTCTTGGAAGAAAATCCGATCTAGAGTCGGCTGAGTTAGAAAAGGTTTCTAGTGCTTGAATAGGCCGGAGCATGGCCGGAGAGGCCATAGAACTATAGATATGAGAGGATCTTAAGGAGAACAATCGAGGTCAGGCTTCAAAGCTTCGAACAACCATGGTTTGATGGTGAAGGGGGGTGAGTACCAACCATCCATGGCCTGAGAAGCCACAGATTCTGGTGGAAACATGGTAGAATAAGGTGGGAGATGGCTAGGGTTTCAGGGAGCTTGAGAGTGTTTTGACAGATGAAGGGTTTCAAGGTGGCGGGTCAGGTGAGAATGAGGGAGATTAGGGTAGTCGTTTAGGTTTAATTATGGAAGGGCGAGTCTTGGCTGTTGATCTTGAGTGATCAACGGTCCAAATTTAAGTGGTAGGTGGGGAACGGGTTGAGTCGTTTGTAATTGGGTCGTGGGTTGGATCCAAATTGAAACTGGGTTGGTTTTAATATGGCCAGAATTGGGGTCAAATTGAGGTTAAAATTGAAAGGAAATGAGGCTGTAATTTAAATAGAAATAGGCTAAATGTTAAATAGCCAATTTTCCTCTTTTATTTTATAAAAATAGCGAAAAAGACTTTAAAAACAAATTAAAAATACTTACCCAACTAACAATGCATAAATATTGATTTAAAAATATTGAAGCCAATTTTACAATTATAGAAATGCTATTAATCATAAAATATGCTATAATTGCAATTATATGCAATTTAGTCTTTTAAATACCAAATAAATTTGTAAAAATGTACAAAAATTATCTTAACTATATTTTGGTATAAATATAGCAATAAAATAAATTATTCACCAAAATTGATGATTTTGGGAATAATTATGGATTTTGTACTACTAAAATGGATAGTAAATTGATTTTAAAACTTTTCAAAGGACTGGAAAAATACTAAAACACTTGGGTATGCTTACGTATGCATATATATGCTATTTTGAAAGTATTTTGTATATGAAAATACATAGGGAAAAATTGAGTATCAACAGCTGCCCCTCTTTACCTAAGAAGGATGAAAGAGTTGCCGGGTAAAGATATGATGACCAATTTTGCCCGAATGAAACAATTTGATATATATGCACAATATATCCTTGGTCTTACAGGAATCAGGCCATATGTAGTTCAGGATCCATTGGCGAAATATACCGACGGAGATTTTGAAAAGCAGACGCGATGTTTGGGTTGAGAAGGATGGTCGGAGTCTAATAAACTGCAGGAATTGGAGCGAGATCGCCCCTTGCCTAGATGGCCGTTTCTAGCCGGTTTACTTGCAAATGAGCATATATTGTGCATATATTTAAACGTGATGCAAGTTCCCATTGGACCATGAATGCTTTCTTCGGACGGTTAGGATGACATCCTCGGCCTATGACGTTCTGGGCCATGAAGTGTATGATAAAAGATTCAAAGACTATGAAATGATGTTCTTGGGCTATAAGAATGATGCCTACGAACTATGATGCCTTTGCATAATAATATGCAATAGATAAAATGGGGTCCTCAAGCCATGGCATGGCGTTCTCAGGCTACGCAAATGGTTCCTTCAAAGAATGACGCCATTGGACAATTTGGCGATCTTTCAGCCCATGAAATGTAGAAGGTGGCAATATTTCAGCCGATGCAAGACGTAAATAAAAGGTGGCGATATTTCAGCCGATGCAGGATGGGGACAGAGCTTAGTCTCGGAAGGCAGAAAGGTAGCCTTGTGCAATGCAGAGGAATGTAGATGGAGACAATGCTTAGTCTCGGAAGGCAGAAAGGTAGCCTTATGCAATGCAGGAAATGCAGATGGAGACAATGCTTAGTCTTGAAAGGCAGAAAGGTAGCCTTATGCAATGCAGGAATGCAGATGGAGACAGAGCTTAGTCTCGGAAGGCAGAAAGGTAGCCTTATGCAATGCAGAGAAATGTGGATGGAGACAATGCTTAGTCTCGGAAGACAGAAAGGTAGCCTTATGCAATGTAGGAAAATGAAGATGAAGGTAGAGCTTAACCTTGGAAGGCAGAAAGGTAGGCATATACAATGCAGGAAATGCAGATGAAGACAATGCTTAGTTTCAGAAGGCAGAAAGGTAGCCTTATGCAATGCAGGAAATGCAGATGGAGGTAGAGCTTGACCTCGGAAGGCAGAAAAGTAGCCTTATGCAAGGAGTAAAAGGGAAAAATGATGATAGAATTTTCTTAGCTGATAGCGGATTGGGATATTGCGACTAGTGGGGATACTGTGTCTGCTGGGAGCATTGTGTGCGGATAGCAGATGTGAGTAAGTGCAACGATTCTGAGAGTTATATTCTTGAGCAATGTGAGTCTCATGAGTGTATAGTATATTTGATGATTTTGCAACTCAAGTGCTTGCATTCAAAGAAAAATCATGAGTTTTATAAAGAGGGGAGGTTAGTTCTTATTCCCACTGGCTCTACTTGACCTGCTCTGCTCTGATGATATTGGGCGTATCATTGCTAAATAAAGAAACTTTGGTAATAGACATGCATGATTTAGTAAATAAATGTGACAATAAATACATAATTAAGAATAGTTTTCTTTAGATGAACTACGATTGCGACGTAGTCCAAGATACTGCAACTTCTCTTGCTCCGGAATTTTGAGGGTCCTCCTCAAAATTCTACCCCAGTTTACCGGGCTGCTGCTACCGACGGCTGCTTGTGTCGAATGGCTAAAATCACTTCGGAATTTTGAGGGTCCTCCTCAAAATTCCGCCCCAGTTTCCAATAGCGGGGGGAAATTAAAATTTTATTAAATTTTGACCGAACCCATAGGGCTGCCTACGTATCCCCTCTTAAACGGGAATCAGGTAAGGCGTAGTTCAAATTACATCATATGAGGAAAGCATAAAAGTCACACATAGTATCGCTTCACTGCATGTGAATTGATCGGCTTCGGCCAAACTTCACCATCCATTTCTGCAAGTATGGGGGCTCCTCCGGTGAGGACCCGGTGAACCATGTATGGACCCTGCCAGTTTTGAGAGAACTTCCATTTGGCTTCCTCTTGATGTGTGAAAATCTTCTTTAACACCAGCTGCCCCGGTGTAAACTGTCTTGGCTTGACTCTTTTGTTGAAGGCTCTGAACATTCTGTTCTGATAGAGTTGACCGTGGAAAACTGCATTCATTCTCTTTCCATCTATAAGAGCTAGCTACTCGTAGCGACTCTCTACCCATTCTACATCGTCAAGTTCAGCTTCTGGTATGATTATTAAGGAGGGAATTTCTACCTCGGTGGGAATGACTGCTTCTGTACCATAAAGTAACATATAGGGAGTTGCCCCGGTTTATGTGCGGACTGTGGTGAGGTATCCCAACAAGGCAAGTGATAACTTCTTATGCCACTGATTATGCTTTTCTATCATCTTCCTCAGTATCTTCTTGATATTCTTATTGGCGGCTTCTGCAGCTCTGTTCATCTGAGGTCTGTAAGCTGTAGAATTCTTGTGTTTGATCTTGAAGGTTTCACACATGGCTTTCATCAGGTCGCTGTTGAGATTGGAACCATTATTAGTGATGATTGACGCCGGAATTCTGAACCGACAAACAATGCGGTCGCAGAAAAAATCTACTACCATTTCTTAGTTACTACTTTGTACGATGCTGCTTCAACCCATTTGGTGAAATAATCAATTGCCACTAGAATGAACCTATGCCCCTTTGATGTTGCAGGCTTGATAGGTCCGATAATATCCATTCCCCAAGCGGCGAACTGCCATGGTGAGCTTGTTGTCGTAAGCTCATTCGGAGGCACCTTTATCATGTATGCATGTATCTAACAGTGATGGCATTTTCGGACATACTTCCGTTTCCATAGTCATCCAAAAATAACCAGCTCGGAGTATTTTCTTGGCTAAGACAAAGTCATTCATATACAGACCGCAGGACCCTGCATGAATTTCCTCCAATGGCCCGGATGCTTCCTTTGCGTCAATACACCTTAGTAATCCCAAATCAGGAGTCCTCCTATACAGGGTTCCTCTGCTATGAAATAATTTGTTAGATAACCTCCGAAGCATGCTCTTCTGAATAGCGTTTGCGAGCTCTGGGTATTCCCCTTTTGCCATGTATTCCTTGATATCATGAAACCAAGGCCTTCCATCTGCTTCTTCTTCGACATAAGCACAGTAAGCTGGCTGATCATGGATCTTTACCGGAATGGGATCAATAAAGTTCTTATCTGGATGCTGTATCATGGATGATAGGTAGCCAATGCAACATCAAATCCATTCTGGACCCTGGGAACATGCTGGAATTCTATCTTTGTGAACCTCTTTCTCAACTCCTGCACATGATGTAGATAAGGGAGTATCTTCGAGTTCTTGGTCACCCATTCTTCTCGGACCATATGTATAAGCAAGTCTGAATCCCCAATTACTAGCAACTCTTGGATGTTCATGTCAATGGCCATCTTGAGCCCTAAGATGCAGGCTTCGTACTCGGCCATGTTGTTGGTGCACGGGAACCTGAGCTTGGCAGATACCGGATAATGTTGACCGATTTCTGATACTTGGACTGCTCCTATGCCAGCTCTTTTGAAATTTACTGCTCCATCAAAAAACATTCTCCAACCGTCATAGGATTTTGCAATGTCTTCTCCTATGAATGATATCTCTTCATCAGGAAAATATGTTTTCAGGGGTTCGTATTCTCCGTCCATGGGATTTTCAGCAAGGTGATCTACTAGTGCTTGTCCTTTGATTGCTTTCTGAGTCACGTAGACAATGTCAAATTCACTCAACAGGATTTGCCACTTGGCCAGCTTGCCAGTGGGCATGGGCTTCTGAAATATGTACTTCAAGGGATTCATTCTTGATATTAGATATGTAGCATAGGCACAAAAGTAGTGCCTCAACTTCTGAGCTACCCAAGTCAAAGCACAACATGTGCACTCCAATAGAGAATACCGAGCCTCGTACAAGGTGAACTTCTTACTAAGGTAATAGATGACCTGCTCCTTTATCCCCGTTTTATCATGTTTCCCCAGAACACATCCGAACGCTCCATCCAATACTGCAAGGTAGAGTAATAGAGGTCTACCCGGCTCAGGCAGAACTAAGACTAGCGGCGTTGCTAGGTATTCCTTGATTCTGTCAAAGGCTTTCTGACAAACATAAATCCATTCAGTAGCGGCATCCTTCTTCAACATCTTAAAAATTGGCTCACAAATGACAGTGGATTGAGCTATGAACCGGCTGATGTAGTTAAGTCTTCCCAAGAAACTCATAACTTCTTTCTTGTTCTTCAGTGGTGGCAATTCTTGGATGGCTTTGATGTTTGATGGATCCAGTTCTATTCCTCGACAACTCACAATGAACCCAAGTAGTTTTCCGGCAAGAACCCCGAATGCACACTTGGCGGGATTCAGCTTCAAGTTGTACCTTCTTAGTCTGTTGAAGAACTTCCTTAGATCTTCCATGTGGTCAGTGGCTCTTGTGGATTTGACGATGACATCGTCTACATACACCTCGATCTCTTTGTGTATAATGTCATGGAAAATAGTAGTCATGGCCCTCATGTAGGTAGCCCCAACATTCATTAACCCGAACGACATCATCTTGTAACAATACATCCCCCATGGCGTAATGAAAGCCGTTTTCTCCGTGACTTCCTCATCCATCCATATCTGATGATACCTAGCGAAACAATCAATGAATGACTGCATTTCATGCTTGGCGCAGTTGTCAATTAGAATATATATGTTCGGCAAGGGGAAGTCGTCTTTCAGACTGGCCCGGTTGAGATCCTGATAGTCGACACAGACTCTAACCTTCCCATCCTTCTTCGGTACTGGCACAATATTGGCTAACTATGTTGGATACTCTACTACCCTGAGAACCTTGGCTTTGACTTGTTTGGTGACTTCTTCCTCGATTTTCAAACTCATGTCAGGTTTGAACTTCCTGAGCTTCTGCTTTACTGGTGGACATGTCGGATTGGTTGGCAATTTTTGAGCTACATTAGATGTACTAAAACCAGTCATGTCATCATAAGACACGGTGAATATTTCCTCATATTCCCTTAGAAATTCTGTGTACTCTTTCTTTTCTAGTGGTGACAGATGAACGATGATTCATGTTTCTTTGACATTTTCTGTATCTCCCAGGTTGACAATCTTAGTTTCGTCCAGGTTAGACTTAGGTCTGTTCTCAAAATCCTCAACCTTTTTAACAACCTCTTCTGGTATATCATCTTCTTTTGAGTCCATATCCATTTGTTGTGTTGCCTCGTTGCACGTCACAATTGTCAGTTTATCAAGATAAGTAATAGTAATGTTATGTAAATAAAGTAAAAAATAAAAGGTAATAAGAGCAAAATTTATAAGAAACTGAAATGCTTTGGTAAATTTCATAATTGTTTTGAACATTGGAGCTCTTATTTCAATATTAAAAATGCGAAAAGAAAGTCAATTAGCAAAAAATAAAGATAATGCATGGTGTTTTGTTCAACCCTGCTACCCCGAAGCTTTCCGGGCCTTGGTGGTTCTGATGGACCAATTGTTGAGGCGTGCTCCTCAACTCATAGCTTGCATAGAAGGTCTTTCCTCCCCATCCTCCTCGAAAATGACACAACAGTCCATATTATCATCTTCCAAAAATAAATTCCTCACCACCGCCAGTGCTTCCTCTTCTCCCGACCCATATATGATATTCGCGGGCTGGAAAGTTTATTCCAAGCAAGGTATTGGATGCTCCAGTGGGTAGTAGGGACTGTTCCATGGTGGCGACCAATTGTTGAATTCCTCCCAAGTGTATTAATATCCCAAACCAAAAGTGGTACCGTGTTTCTTCAACTTGATAGGCTTAGCGATTCCTTGGAGATTCTTATCGAGTCCCTTGCCAGGTTCGTATCCACACCAATTCAGTATACTTTCAATTTTTCTATCCCACCATTTGTCCTTGTCCACGGCGTTGACTCGCTCAATGTGATGGTAGGTTTCTCCGCCTATCTTCCTTCTTCCTCCAATTGCTGGGATGGTCTGGCGGCTGCATGTGGGATTGCTACCGTCGTCGTGAATAATTACCTCTTGGTGATTCCACTCGAATTTCACTACTTGATGTAGGGTTGATACTACAGCCCTAGCAGCATGGATCCAGGGCCGTCCCAATAGCAAGTTGTAAGATGTTGGGACGTCTATCACTTGAAAATCAACGTCGAACCAATTCGGTCCCATTTGTAGACAGAAACTAATTTCCCCAATAGTGGACCTTTGGGATCCATCGAATGTTTTGACATTGATGGCTCAATCCTTGATCTCATGCAGGCTCTTTCCTAATGTTCTGAGAGTCACCAATGGACAAATATTGAGGCTGGACCCTCCGTCGATTAGGACTCTGGTGATGAAATAATCTCCGCACTGCACAGTGATGTGCAATGCCTTGTTGTGGCTTAGCCCCTCAGGTGGCAACTCATCATTGTAGAAAGTGATTTTGTGACTCTGCAATACTTGTCCCCCCATGTTTTCCATTTCTCCTCCAGTTATGTTGCTGGGTAGATATGCCTCGCTCGGCACCTTCAATAAGGCATTCTTTTGTGCGTCAGGGCTTTGTAGCAGAGCCAAGATAGAGATATGGGTTGGCGTTTTGTTCAACTAATCAATGACCGAATACTCTATGGATTGTATCTTCCTCCAGAGATCATCAGGCATAGTTTCAGTGATGGTTGGTCGTCCAGAGGCCTGCTTACTGGACTCGGGTAGATGTTCTGGGGTATAAACCTTGCTAGTTCTTGTCATACCCTATGCTGCAATTACTTCTCCAAATTTGGTTTTCACTTTCCTTCTTGCCTCAGCGATGTAATCCTATGGTATGGCCTTCGTATGGAACAGTGTTACGGCTGTCATGGCCACCAGAAGGGGCACCTTTGCCTTAGATGGTAACACAGCCACTTCGAATGGTACAGGTGTCTTTGAAGACCCAAACTCGACCTCAATAGGTCCTGGCGTCTTTGCAGAAGAAGGTGCTTCGAACTCTAGTGGTATGGACATGTCTACTTCAGCGTTTTCAAAAGGCTGGATCTGGACCACAATGGGATTAAGTGTGACCGTTGGTTCCTTTGTCTTGTCACCTTCAGGGATCAATCCGATCCACCCTTTAGGGTCCCAGTCGTCCTCTATCTCAATCATGTGAATGCCTCCAAACTTGTGGACATGCAAAGGGTTGTTGCGGACATTCAAAGTTGGCTCCTTTGCTACGATGATGTTGTTATCAATCAAAGCTTGGATCTTATCCTTCTGAGAGCATCACTCATCAATGGTATACCCTTTATGCCGGAATGGTATGCACAAGTTTTGTTTGGTTTGACCCATTGGGATTGGTTTTCAGGGTGTACGACAGGGATGGGGGTGATGTAACCAGCAACTTTGAGCCTTTCATATAGCTGGTCGATATATTCAGCAATGGCGGTATATTGTTTGGGGGTCTGTGGTTGAAGTTTGGTCGGGGTCTAGGAACGTTTGGCGGGTGGGAGGTGATTGATAGTGAGAGGGTTGAGTATTGTAGGCTTGATCGACACGTGCGGGTTGGGAATATCTGGGCGAAGTAGGCTGATATGTGGGAGGTGGAGGTGATTGGTAAGTAGGTGGTGGAGTTTTGTAAGAGGGCGAGGGTGCTTGGTAATTTGGTGTAGGTTGATATGTGAGTGGAGGTATTGGGTAGATTTGGTATTCAATTGGGGATTTTGTTCTTTGTGTAACCATGATGGCACTCACGTCCCTTTCCTTGGACGTGCCACCAAACTGTAGAGCCTTGTTGGTGGCCTGCAAAGCTTCAAGGTTAGTGACCATACCGCTTTTGATACCTTCCTCGATCCTTTCCCCTAGCTTGATGATATCGAAATTTTTTGGCTTTCAATCAGCATTAGCTTTTCATAGTACTGTGGGTCTTGAGCTCAGACGAAAAAGCTGTTCATTTATTCTTCTTCTAAAGCCAGTCTGACCTTAGCAGCTTTTGATCTCCAACGAGTAGCATACTCGTGGAATGTCTCTGTGGGTTTCTTCTTTAAATTCTGGATGTAGAACACATCTGGCGCATTTTCCGCGTTGAACCTAAACCTGTCCATGAAATCGGACGCCATACTTACCCAATTTGACCACTTATTATGGTCTTGGTTAATGTACAAAGACAAAGCTTCTCCTTTCAGACTTCTCATAAAGAGCTTCATGCGAATCTTTTCATTCCTTTCTACTCCGATCAGCTTGTCGTAGTACGTCCTCAAATGGACTCTAGGATCCCTTGTGCCATCAAACATCTAGAACTTGGGAGGTTTGTACCCCTCAGGAAATTCAACATCTGGCTGAATGCAAAGGTCCTCGTAATTCAGTCCCTCAATCCCCTTGTTTCCTTCGACACCCTGAACTCGGCTAGTCAACTTCTTGAGTTCCGCAACTAGATTCCTGATAAGAGAGTCAGACTCAGGTATGCTTGAATAGGTTGAGTATAGTGTGGTGTGAATTCCACATAGATGGGGGTATTGTGGGTATCATCATTTGTGGAGTTTAGTGGTTCAGGAATGAGTAGTGGGGTGTTGTTTGAAGTGTGGCATTTGTTGCAGTGGTGATGGGGAGCTGGTTGGTTTTGTGGTTTCGGGATGCTTTGTAGAAGTGTGGGGTTTTGAGTGTTGGCAAAGTTGACATTTGGGGTAGTGAGGGAAAATGACAATTTTGCCATGTTCCGAACTTGGTCCAGTTCATCCTGAAACATCAATAACTTTTGTTCGAGTTGGGAGGCACTTTCCTTGGAAACCTGAATACCCTGAGGAACCTCTACCCTTTTAACTGAGTTCTCCTTTCTGATATTGCTCTCTTCCATCTTTTCCTTGTTCTTGTTTCTGATAGGACTCGGAAGAGGAGGAGGTGGAGGGCCTTTAGATCTTGTGGAGTATGATGACAATGCCAGATTTCACGAACTATCCTTTAGGGAGGGGAATAAACAAAAGGTAAAACAAAAAGGTAGCATTTTAGTGCGGATTATGAGAAGAAATAAATGCCTCATTTTATTGATAAAAAATAAGGCGAATCCAAAAACAACACTAATAGTAGAAAATAAAATGTTACTAATGGCCATTAGCCTTATTACATTTTTAAAGCAAAAGAAAAGACTCCTAACTACTTGGTCCTAGAAGGACCTTCCCCAGACTCGGCATCTTTAACTCCATCGAACAGCTTCACCAGCTCACGCAGTCCCAATAGCAAATAGGCTTTAGCCAAGTGTCCTCCTTCGTTTCCCTCAGCATTCTAGCAGGTTTCAATCCTCTGGATGAACTTCCACTCCAACTCTACTAAACCCTGCTCAAAATACCTCAATTGCTTGTTGACACTGACAGCCATATCCTTCCATTCTTTGATCAACTTTTAATGGGCTTCTTGAATCTCACGGTGCTCACTTTCGCATTCCCGTATCCTCTTGCACAATTGGTTGTACATGACCTATGCTTCAGCCTTTTCATCGATAATCCTATGACCTCGAACAAACCCAGGTTGGCCCAGACCGTTGTGATTATCCTCTAGCCATCCTAAATAGTATGGGGTGCAACCAACATGGTATCTGTCTAGCTCAACAGTATCTCTTCCCATGATGAACTTGCAATGTTACATATGCTGTGCTCAGCACTTATAAGGACTGTCATCGGCTTGGAAATCAGCCCAGAAGTGACTCATCTTGTCTACCCTTGGTATAACCTGCTTCCTACCAGCCTGTCTCATAACCTAGAGGGGACATAAGGGTAGGTCCCTCTTAAACCGATCAGTATCAAAAACGGTGTGTCCCTGGATCGGGAGATGAACTTGTTAGTAGGGAACCATTCGAACATCTATTGTATTTGATCCTCAGTTAGATTTTGAAACAGCTCCACCCATCCTTTGGAATCTTTTGGCTTAGCAAACATGTCGGGCATGTAGTTCATTTGCCTTGGTTGATGGAAGGATATGTGATCGTCCCAGTCTCTCCACTGAATCTCTTGCCGATATTCACCCCGTTGGAGATGCTCCATGAGCTAGAGCTGGAGTAGCAAGTTGCAGTTTTTGAAGTGTGGGGCTCCTTGTTAACACTTTTCCAAGGCTCGATACATTTCTACAACGATCATGGGCACTATGCTAAATGGTTGCCCACCAATTCCCTCCATTAAGGTTTTAGTGACCATAGCTAGCCTGGTGTGAATCCTTGCTTTCTTCATTGGAAACACTATTATCTCCAAGAAGCAGAACATAAAGACAAAGACCCTTCTGTGGATATGCCCCAATGAGGTAAGGGCAAATTCATCTGGGTAAGTGTAGTAGGACTTACTATGGTCGTACCTTTTGTATAGATAGTCGAAAGGAATGTAGGAATCCTTCAAACAGGTGAAGTCTGTGTTTTTCTTTAGTCCCGTCATTTTGAGAAAACCCCTACCCTTGCGATTTTCCAGCATAAGTAAACCCGGAGTCTCCCACAGAATACCAGCTAATCCTCTTATTTCCTCGAGCAGAGGAGTCATCTAAATCTCCCCGAAGCGAAACACCGACCTATGGCAGTCCCAGAACAGTGTAGCAGCTTCTATGATTTGGTTGTTGGGTTGGACTTCTAGGAGAGAAGACAAATTTCCTAGGTATTTTCGGATAAGAGCCTGATCATTGGAGTGAAGATCCTCCCACCAGCTTAGCAACCTTGGGTGGATGCTGGTGACTATGCCAAATCTGGGGACTTCGTGCCTCATTTCTGCAAAACAAAGTGTTAGACTCTTACCCCGCCGGACTCGACTATTTAAATTAATAATTTGCATAAACAACATTTAGTTCTCCAAATAAATGCACAGAATATGGTAACGTCCGTTTGGGTTCCCGGGGAACCTAGTGGACTTTGGACAAGGCTATCTTAAAGAGTCATTATGTGGACAACATAACTGACTAGGCTAGGTTTTGACAGTGATGCATGCACAATTGAACAGAGTAGGGTTTCTATAAAGTATTAGACTGGTACCCTTGAGCGTACAAATCAAGAGGGAAAGGCACGGAACCGTCGACTACACCATTGATCGACTGGTTTTACCGCAAATACGCCTTCCTACCCTGTTAAGGTATTAAAGCTCAGAATGGTGTCGTTACTTATTGCATGCTAGTACCCACCCCAATCCTATCAGCCTTGGAGGCATTGAGAATACTAGCCCTAAAAGGAAGGGAGATTTGGCTTTTACGGTTTAAAGGACAAAATCTAGGGCGACAAACAAAACACATAGAGCATATATGGGAAAATACATAACATTTAAAGGCTCATACAGGCCTCCTTATTTAAAGAAACAAATTGTTTAGCATGACTTGTATGTACTGGTTATGGTCTGAATTAAATTAAAGTGTAGGATAGGATGATTCATCACATATTTCTCAGATGAGGAGTCCGAATTAGCCTTCCCTGGTTGTAATTTATCAATGGCTGATGCAGTTAATTAATTACCTATTGGTTTGCCTATGTGAGACCTATAGGCATGATATCAAACAGTGCTTACTCCGATTTTAAAGAAGGCTTACTGATTGTAAAAAACACATAAGTTTTGCAGATGTTAAATGACATTACTACTGATTTTAGACTTGTAGATGAAATAAACGAATCAGATTCAACTGGTTACTCCTATAGGCATGATTTCTAGGCGTTGTTGATTTTAAGATGATTCTAAAAATGCAAGAGTCCTATAGACATGGTATCTAGAATGAAACTTATTATTACTTAACCTATAACTGTTTGCCTAATGATAGATGTAAAATGCAGAAGTGCCGAAGACCTATAGTCATGATTTCTATATGCAGAAGTGCAGAAACATATAGGAAGGATTTCTATATGATATGCGAAAGTGCAGAAAACCTATAGACATGATCTCTACATATGCGGAGGTGCAGAAAAACCTACGGACATGATTTCTACATGATATACGTAAATGCAAAGCTTGTAAATAGTAACACCTATGAGTATGTTGTCTACCCTTTGCATACATAAGTGACCCTCCCCTTTTCACTATAACCCCATAAGTTTTTACAACATATTACAGACCAGAATGAATTAAGAAAAGTAAAATTACATAATAAATTAAGCTACAACCAAAGAGCCTAATTCAGACGCAAGGTCTAACAATATGAGGTGAACCAACTTCCAGGATCAGGTTCCAAAGCCTTTATCATATTTGGGATGTATCACAGTTCCCAAAAGTCTTAAAGGGCTCCGGGCAATGCTTACACCCCAAACACATTGCAGAATTAAGAGCGTAGTGTAGTGTGGAAATGTCAGCCCTCAGATGTCCAAGTTCAGAGAGAACTCAAGGTTTCAAAGCAAGGCTCATAAGAGGGGGGCATAAATTAGAATCTAAGACTAAGTGTAAGTGCATAAGGGGGAATTAGGGAGAGCCATGGAAGGCTGGTGGTCATGCCCAGCAATCAGGAGTGCTGGCACACCCCTAACTAGCCTATTATCCACATTTTGAGAGTTAGGATCCATTGAGGATCAGGTTCAGACCTAAGCAACAATTTGGTTGCTGTCAGGACATGAACCTTAACTCAAACACATAGAAGGGAGTGAGGGTATAGGGAGTTCATAACAAACAACAGATGTAAAGAGAGAGTAGCATATTCAATATAGAACATGAATAGCAAAGTAGACAGGAGTGTAGAAACTATAAAATAAACACATAGAGATGGTACTGAAATTAAAATTAGGGCATACCAGTTTCAGGGAAACAAATAAGTGAAAGCTGAAGTCTTGTAAAACAAATTGCAAGCAAATAGTACAAAAGATCTCAGAAGAGAGTAGAGTATTGAAAGAGTATCGTAATTGAGAGGTGTGTGTGTAAAGTATTTAATTATAAGTGTTGAACTGAAGGTTCAAGGTGCTTATGTGCAGAAGAGTCGTGCCCCTTTTATAGTGCAGAAAACAAGTAAGAAAAGGTAAGGCAATTGTTTTCAATCAATCACACAGAATCTCCCTTCAGTTAAGGGATTCTGATTTAAAATCTTTTCCAAAGCAGTATAAGAAGGGAAAATACATAGAAACTATTTAAGGAAAGAGTTTGATAGCAATACGGTTTGTGCAAATAAGGAAAGGCAATCAATCATCAGCCAGTAATAATCAGAAATTGAGTTTTGGTTTTAATGAAACCAACCAGAAAAGGTGAATAAAGGTTTAATTAAAGAAAATTAGTAACAATCAATCGAACCTTATTAAAAGGAATTCTGATTCAATCACAAATTGTCAAAACCCTTTTTGAAAGAAGAATTTCTCATTTATAAAGCACACAAATATCAAGCAGAAAGGAGTTGTCATGTTGATTAGAAAAGACTATCATAGAAAGAGTTCAGAGTCAAAAAGGGATACCAGTTCAGTTTGTAGACTCATAATGAGTCCGAGAGTCCAGAGTTCCAAAGTAGCCCTAGTCCAAAATAAAACTTTCCAAAACTCAAAGCTTAGGGTTTTCAACTTTAATCAGAAGCAGATACGAGAAGACAGATAACAGGCTCAGGGTCTCTTTCAGAGACTCATGAAAAACCAACATACATGATAGCAAGTTTGAAGCAACAAAGTAAAAAGTTGATTTGAGGAGCATAAAGAACATGTTCGAGAAAAGTCATAACTTAAGCAAGTTCAGAAGAGAAAAAGGGTGATATAAGTTTAAGAAATAGTAGTGAGACATCCTTAGAACTCCAAAAGGAGCCCAATAAAACAAACTAAGTTAAAGAACTCTACAAGAAACACATACAGTAGAAGAATATTGGAAAGTATAGCAAAGAACATGTAGGAAAACATAACAAACATTAACATGTGAGCCTAATCTAGAGGCACAGTAGAGTACAAAGGTACAGAACAATCATGTATAGTAGAAAGAAAACAGAAGAACAACACATGCATGGTAGTAAAGAATACACACGAGCATAATACACATAAAGAAAAGAAAAGGAAGAATCAAAAAGAGGTTTTGAGAACCTTTCAGAAACACTAAATCGAAGAGAAGCAATTTTTGAAAGAAAGATTGGGGAAAATACTTTAAACATCCAGTAGAACACAGATATATCATAGATCTAAGAGAACAAATAGAGAAAAACCCTCGAATAGCTCAGGATTTCGATGAAACCCTAGAAATGAGAAAGGCTTGGAAGAAAATCCGATCTGGAGTCGGCTGAGTTAGAAAAGGTTTCCACTGCTTGAATAGGTCGGAGCATGGCTGAAGAGGCCATAGAACTGTAGCTCTGAGAGGATCTGAAGGAGAACCATCGAGGTCAGGCCTCAAAGCTTTGAACAACCACAGTTTGATTGTGGAGGGGGTTGAGTACCAACCATCCATGGCCTTAGAAGCCACGAATTTCGGTGGAAACATGGTAGAATAAAGTGGGAGATGGCTAGGGTTTCATGGAGCTTGAGAGTGTTTAAAGAGATGAAGGGTTTCAAGGTGGTGGGTCAGTTGAGAATGAGGGAGATTAGGGTAGTCGTTTAGGTTTAATTATGGAAGGGTGAGTCTTGGCCGTTGATCTTGAGTGATCAACGGTCTAGATTTAAGTGGTTGGTGGGGAACAGTTTGGGTCATTTGTGATTGGGTCGTGGGTTGGATCCAAATTGAAACTTGGTTGGTTTTAATTTGGGCGGAATTGGGGTCAAATTGAGGTTAAAATTGAAAGGAAATGAGGCTGTAATTGAAATAGAAATAGGCTAAATGTTAAATAGCCAATTTTCCTCTTTTATTGTATAAAAATAGCGAAAAAGATTTAAAAACAAATTAAAAGTACTGATCCACCTAATAATACATAAATATTGATTTAAAAATATTGAAGCCAATTTTACAATTATAGAAATGCTATTAATCTTAAAATATGCTATAATTGCAATTATATGCAATTTAGTCTTTTAAATACCAAATAAATTTGTAAATATGTACAAAAATTGTCTTAACTCTATTTTGGTATAAATAAGGGAATAAAATAAATTATTCTCTAAAATTGATGATTTTGGGAATACTTATGGATTTTGTACTGCTAAAATGGATAGTAAATTGGTTTAAAAACTCTTCAAAAGATTGGAAAAATACTAAAACACTTGGGTATGTTTATGTATGCATATACATGCTATTTTGAAAGTATTTTGTATATAAATATACATAGAGAAAAATTGGGTATCAACACCTACTCTCTCAAAGGAGTCGTCAAATGTTGACACCTAATTTCGAAATAAAAAGGGGGTGTGACACTCGTGTGTGAATGGATGTTCATAATTGGCAATTTTTTCTTGACTCCGAGTCGTGGGCCTGGGGAGGATTTTTGGGCGTTTTCCTATTTTCTAGACTAGTTGTTTGTAGTTATATTTACGTTATGAAATTGGGTTGATTAGATTTGGTCCACTCAGAGTTGGATACTCTTGGCAAGAGCGTGATTTCGGATTGATTTGAGCCTAGTTCGAGGTAAGTGGCTTGCCTAACCTTGTGGGGGGGGGAGAACTCCCCTTAGGATTTTGGTGTTGTTGTTATATGAATGCCGTGTACATGAGGTGACGAGTGCGTACACGTGATAATTGTTCGAAAACCCCATTTTCGTTAAGTAAATATCTATGTTTTCCTTTAAATTGGGCAATACTAGTACATGTAGCCTCATGGTTAGCTTAGGAAAACATGCTTACATGACTTAACTGTCTTATCTCCTTTATCTGCTTACTTGAATTCCGTGTAGCATGTTTAGGGTAGAAATTACCTGTTTCTTTGATACGAACTTGAATAGAACTGTAGGCTTTCTTTTGAGACTGTTGTGTATATTGATATGATTGTGTGTTTGCTTTGGGACTACAGAATGATATCCCGGGAGATCCCTCTGCACATTTATATTTGGTACTACGAGACGATATCCAAGGAGATCCCCTGTACCGAATATTTACTTTGGGACTGCAGAACGTTATTTCGGGAGATTCCTATGTACATTTACGATTTAGACTTCGGGACGGAATCCCGGGAGATCCTCTGCACATTTACGTTTGGGATTACAGGACGTTATCCTGGGAGATCCCCTGTTGCTATCTCTATGTACTGAGTTATTTCTTTCTGTGATTTCATTTCTCATTGACTGTTTGTATTTTAACTATACTACCATATTTCATACTGTTTACCTTGTTATATACTCATAACCAGTAGGGCCCTGACCTGATCTCGTCACTACTCGATCGAGGTTAGGCTCGGCACTTACTTGGTACCGCTGTGGTGTACTCATGCCCTTTCTTGCAAATGTTTTTCATGTGCACATCCAGGTTATTCTTCTCAGCCATAGTTCCAGTGAGGCGAGTCGATCTAGAGACTTCGAGGTATATCTTCCGCGTCCGTAGACCTAGAAGTCCCTCTCTATTTTCCCTTCAGTTATAGACCTTTTTTATGTATTTTTCTTCGTTATTAGATTTATTGAGTTAGAAACACTATGTATTTCTTTAGCTTGTGATTCATGAGATTCCAGGTCATGGGAGTGATATGTTTAGTCGGGAGTGTTATTATTGTATATGCTGAGTGGCATTTTAGACTCTTTTATTATATTTACCTGTAAATTGTTAGTTTTGTATATTTAATTCATTTTCTGCAAATTGTTAGGCTTACCTAATCGTAGAGACTAGCTGCCGTCACAACAGTTCACGGAGGGAGAACTTCGGTCGTGACAAGTTGGTATCAGAGTTCTAGGTTCATAGGAGTCATGAATGACAAGCTGGTTTATTAGAGTCTCAAAGATCAGTATGGAGACGTCTGTACTTATCTTAATTCCTTCTTCATACGAGATTATTGATATTGAAATTCTAAACCTCTATCTTCTATTCTCTCATAGATGGTGCGGACATGTGCTACCGGAGATGACCAGGCACCTGCGCCCCCTGCTAGAGCCGTTAGAGGATGGGGCCAGGGTAGAGGCTGAGGATTCATACGTGGTATATCTAGAGCACCTGCGCGAGCTGCTATAGAGGAGCCACCAGCAGCTTCAGCCGGAGCACATGTGCCTGATATGCCTACTGCTACTACTACTCCAGCTATCCAAGAGACCCTTGCATAGTTCATGAGCATGTACACAACTCTAGCTCAAACAGGGTTGATTCCCCTTACTACAACCACATCTCAAGCTGGGGGAGGAGCACAGACTCCCGCCGCCCGCACCCCAGAGCATCGAGTTTAGGTTAATCAGCTCTCAGAGGTTATACTGGTACCGCCTGTAGCCCCAATTCAGCCCGAGGATAGGGCAGCACCTTCAGAAGAGGAGCAGCAGAAGCATGAGATGTTGAAGAAGTACAAGCCTCCTACATTCAGTCGTCTAGCATCACAGGATGCTCAGGGATTTTTGGAGGAGTGCCACTATATCCTCCGCACGATGGGTGTAGCAGGGTCAAGTGGGGTTTCTTTCGCTGCCTTCCAGCTTCGAGTGGTAGCCAATTAGTGGCGGCATACTTTTGAGTTGGACAGTCTGGCTGAGGCAGCTTCCCTTTCATGTATCTAATTTTCTGATATGTTTTTGAGGGAGTATGTCCCTCACAACCTCAGGGACACATGGCACGAATAGTTTGAGCATTTGCTCTAGGGTACTATGAATATTTTGGAGTATGATGTCCATTTCAGTGACTTGGCTAGGCATGCACCAACATTGGTTTTTACAGTTCGTGAGAGAGTTTGTCTGTTTATTGAGAGGCTCATTCCCAACATCAGGTCTAGCATGGCCTGGGAGTTAGAGGTGGATATTGCTTATCAGTAGGTGGTGAACATTTCTAGGAGAGTAGAGGGCATGCTTGCTCGGGATAAGGATGAGCAAGAGGCCAAGAGGTCTCGAGAGTCAGGCCATTATTCTGGGGCTCGTGCCCCAGCTGTAGTTTGTCATGGTAGGGGTTATGTGAGTCGCCTTGTTCATTCAGCTCTTACAACAGCCAGTGGTATTCCAGCTCCTGCTAGACCTCAGGAGACTTATTATGCACCTTCAGTATCTAGTGTGCCTCCTGCACGAGGTGCTTTCAGTGGTCAGTCCACCACACCTGGTCCGAGACAGTCATAACTGCCACATCCTCTTAGATCTTGTTTTGAGTGTGGCGACACATGCCATGTGGTGAGGATTGCCCTAGACTTAGGAAGGGTGCACCTCACATACTTCCCAGCCACAGCGTGCTCCGTAGAGTTCCCAAGCTATGATTACAGCACCAGTTGCTAACCCACCTACTCAGCCAACTAGAGGTGGAGGTCAGAGAGGTAGAGGTCGCCCTAGAAGGGGAGGCCAATCCAGATACTATGCCCTTCCTACCTGTGTTGAGGATGTTGCCTCCGATTCTATCATCACAAGTATTGTTCCGGTTTGTCATAGAGATGAATCGGTTCTATTCGATCCAGGATCTACTTACTCTTATGTATACTCTTATTTTGCCTCGCATTTGGGTGTATCTCAGGATTTTTGGAGTTTCCCTATTTATGTTTCTACTCTAGTGGGAGATTCCCTTATTGTGGACCACGTATATCAGTCGTATTTGATTCCTCTTAGTGGTTTTGAGACTAGAGACGATTTATTATTGCTCAACATGGTAGATTTTGATGTTATCTTGGGCATGGACTATTGTCGCCCAATTATGTTATTCTTGATTGTCACTCCAAGACCGTGACGCTGGCTATGCCAAGTGTACCGCGATTAGAGTGGAGGGGTACTTTAGATCACACTCCTAGTAGAGTTATTTCATTTCTTAAAGCTTAGAGAGTGGTTGAGAAGGTGTATGACGCATATCTAGCTTATGTGAGATATATCAGTATTGATACCCATACACTTGATTAAGTCCTAATAGTACGGAATTTCTCTGATGTGTTTCCAGCTGATCTTCCGGGTATGCTGCCCGACAGAGATATTGATTTTGGCATTGATTTGTTGTTGGGCACTCAGCCTATTTCTATTCCTCCTTATCAAATGTCTCCTCCTGAGTTGAAGGAGTTGAAGGAACAGTCACAGGAATTGTTTGATAAGGGCTTTATTCGGCCTAATGTGTCATCTTGGGGTACTTCTTTCCTTGTTTCTGAAGAAAAAAGATGGTTCTATGCGTATGTGCATTGATTATTGCCAATTGAACAAAGTTACAGTGAAGAACCGATATCCTTTGCCTCGTATTTATGACATGTCTGATCAGTTACAGGGTGCTCGAGTGTTTTCTAAGATTGACTTGCATTCAGGTTATCATCAGTTGAAGATTCGGGAGCCAGATAGCCCGAAGACTGCTTTTAGGACTTAGTATGGTCATTACGAGTTCCTTGTTATGTTATTTGGCTTGACCAATACCCCAACAACATTTATGCATTTGATGCACAGTGTATTCCATCCATATCTTGACTTGTTCGTCATTGTCTTTGTTCATGACATTATGGTATACTCCCAGAGTGGAGAGGATCATGAGCAGCACCTGCAAATAGTGCTTCGGACCTTGAGAGAAATGAAATTATATGTGAAGTTGTCGAAATGTGTGTTGTGGTTGGATTCCGTGGCATTCGTGGGTCATGTGGTATCGAGTGAAGGGATCAAGGCAGATCCGAAGAAAGTGGAGGCAGTGTAGAGTTGGACCAGACCATCCGCAGTTATAGAGATTTGTAGTTTTTTTGGCTTGGCAGTTTATCACCGTCAATTTGTTGAGGGAATTTCATCTATTGTAACACATATGACAAGGATGATCCAGAAGGGTGCTCCACTCAAATAGACGGAAGAGTGTGAGGAGAGCTTTTAGAAACTCAAGATAGCTTTGACTATAGCCCCAATATTGATATTACTATAGGTTCGAGGTCTTATACTCTCTATTGTGATGCCTCAAGGATTGGCCTTGGAGCGCTATTGATGTAGGATGGTAGGGTGATTGCCTACACATCGAGACAACTAAAGGTGCATGAGAAGAATTATCCTGTCCATGATCTTGAGTTAGCTTCTATTGTTCATCCCTTGAAGATCTGGCATCATTATTTGTACGATGTTCCTTGTGAGATCTATACTAACCACCGGAGTTTGCAGCATCTGTTCAAGCAGAAGGACCTTAATTTCTGTAAGAGGAGGTGGTTAGAGCTGCTGAGGACTATGATATCACTATTTTGTACCACTCGGGGAAGGACGATATAGTGGTTGATGCTTTGAGTCTCCAGGCAGAGAGTTTGGGAGTTTGGCTTACCTACCAGCAGCTGAGAGGCCCATGGCGATGGATGTTCAGGCCTTAGCCAGCCAGTTTGTGAGATTGGATATTTCGGAGCCCAGTTGGGCCCTAGCTTGTGTAGTTTCTTGGTCTTCCTTGTTTGATCGTATCAGAGAGCGTCAGTATGATGACCCTCATTTGCTTGTCCTCAAGGACAAGGTTCTGCATGATGATGCCAAATATGTGACCATTGGTGATGACGGGGTATTGAGAATTCAGGGTTGGATATTTGTACCCAATGTTGATGGTCTACGGGAGTTGATTTTGGAAGAGGCCCACAGGTTGCAATATTCCATCCATCCAGGTGTCGCGAAGATGTACTAGGATTTGAGGCAACACTATTGGTGGAGGAGGAAGCAAAAGTATATAGTTGGGTTTGTAGCTCGATGCCTCAATTGTCCACATATGAAATATGAGCATTAGAGACCGGGTGGGTCGCTTCAGCAGATTGAGATCCTAGAGAGGAAGTGGGAGCGAATTACCATGAACTTCGTAGTTGGACTCCCACGGACTTTGAGGAAGTTTGATTCCATTTGGGTGATTATAGATCGATTCACCATGTTCGTGCACTTCATTCCTGTGTGTACCACCTATTTTTCTGAGCGGTTAGCAGAGATTTATATCCGAGAGATTGTTCGTCTGCATGGTATTCCAGTTTCCATCATTCTGGATAAAGGTACTTAATTTACATCGCAGTTCTGGAGAGCCGTACAACAGGAGTTGGGTACTCAAGTGGAGTTGATCAAAACATTTCACCCCTAGACGGACGGACAGTCCGAGAGAACAATTTAGATTCTTGAGGATATGCTCCGTGCATGTGTGATGGAGTTTGGAGGTTCTTGGGATCAATTCTTACCACTTGCGAAGTTTTCCTATGAAAACAGTTACCAGTCCAGCCTTCAGATGGCACCGTATAAGGCTCTGTATGGTAGGTGGTGTAGATCCCTAGTGGGTTGGTTCGAGTCGGGCGAGGATAGATTATTGGGCACAGACTTGGTTCAAGACGCTTTGGAGATGGTTAAGGTGATTCAGGATAGACTCCGCACAACCCACTCCAGATAGAAGAGTTATGCAGATTGATAGGTTCGCGATGTTTCATTTATGGTTAGAGAGAAGGTCTTGCTTCGGGTTTCACCTATGAAGGGCGTTATGAGGTTTGGGAAGAAGGGAAAATTTAGCACAAGGTTGATTGGCCCCTTTGAGGTATTGCCTCGTATTGGGGAGGCGACTTATGAGCTTGCCTTACCTTCCAGCTTGGCAGGAGTTCATCCGGTATTTCATGTTTCGATGATCCGGAGATATCACGGTGATCCGTCCCACGTCTTTGATTTCAGTTCAGTCTAGTTGTACAAGGATCTATCTCATGTTGAGGAGCCAGTGACTATATTGGACAAGCAGGTTCGAAAGCTGAGGTTAAATATCATTGTATCGGTAAAGGTTTAGCGGCGGGGTCAGCCGATCGAGGAGGCAACTTTGGAGACCGAGCAGTATATGCGTAGCCGTTACCCTTATCTTTTCACCACTTCAGGTATGTCTCTATGCTAGTTCGAGGATGAATGAATGTTTTAATAGGGGGAAGATGTAACGATCCAGCCGGTCATTTTGAGAATTAATTCCCCGATCCCCTATTGAATGTTTCCCGTTGTCTAGTTATGTTATTTTGATTTGCCGGGGAGGTTCATCTTGAGTTTCAGAGTGTTTTGGGATACTTAGTGCCTAAATGAGAGCTTAAGTCTTAGAATTTGGACTTTAGTAGGAGCAGTGTGAAGACGGCCTCTGAATGGAATTTTGTCGATTCTGTTAGCTCTGTTGGGTGATTTAGAGCTTAAAGGCGTGTTCGGATTGTGTTTTGGAGGTCCATAGCTTATTTAGGCTTGAGATGGCGAAAGTTGAATTTTTGGAGTTTTGGGCAGGTAGTGGAATTTGATATCGTGGTCAGAATCTGATTTCGAAAGTTGGAATAGGTGTGTAGTGTTGAATATGACTTATGTGCAAAATTTTGGGTCAATCGGACATGGTTTGGTTGGTTTCAACATCGATTGTAGAATTTTTGAAATTCAAGCTCATTAGGTTTGTATTAGAGAGTGATTCGTAGTTTTAACATTGTTTGATGTGATTTGAGGGCTCGACTATGTTCGTACAATGTTTTAGGATTGTTTTGTTTATTTGGTTGAGGTCCCAGGGGCCTCTGATGAGTTTCGGATGCTTAACGGATGAGAATTTGGGCTTAGGCAAATTTCTGGAGTGCTGAACCTGTTGTTTTTGCACCTGCAGATTATGGACCGCATGTGCAGTGCCGCAGAAGCGGCTGAGTGAACAGCAGAAGCAGAATTGGACTTGTACATCAGGGATCGCAGATGCAGCTGGGGAAATGCAAATGCGGCCTAGTGACCGCAGATGCGGCCCCAGCCTGGATAAGTGATTTCCGCACCTGTGATGGTTTTTCTGCAGTTGCGGTCTTGCAGATATGGTGGACCCCTTGCAGAAGCGGGATCTCTAGAATAAAAAGGGCCAAATCAAGGGTTTTATCCCATTTTCAATTGTGGGACCTTTGGAGCTCGGTGGGAAGTGATTTATTGAGAGATTGTGAAGGAGAACTATTGGGTAACGAATTCTAACTCTAATTTGGTTCTAATATATTAATCTATTGTTATTTTCCTCATCTAATTAAGGAATTTGAGGGTGGATGTTTGGAAATGGGGGAAAAAGTTCCCCAATGGAAAATCTGAGTTTTGAATAGGAATTCGATGTCGGCTTGGCAAGATTTTTGTACGAGGGAACTCGTGAGTGAATGGGTGTTCATAATTGGTAATGTTTACCCGATTTCGACACGTGGGCTCGGGAAGGATTTTTGGGCATTTTCCTATTGTCTAGCCTTAGCTTCGATTTTATTATCTAAACTAATAGTTTATAGTTATATTTACGTTAAGAAATTGATTTGATTAGATTTGGGACACTCGGAGTTGGATACTCATGGAAAGAGCGTGATTCCAAATTGATTTGAGCTTGGTTCGAGGTAAGTGTCTTGCCTAACCTTGTGTGGGGAACTCCCATTAGGATTTTGTTACTGTTGTTATATGAATGTCGTGTACATTAGGTGACGAGTGCGTACACGTGCTAATTTTGGGAAACCCATTTTCATTAAGTAAATATTTATGTTTTCCTTTAAGTTTAGCAATACTAGTACATGTAGCCTCCTGTTTAGCTTAGGAAAACATGCTCACATGACTTAACTGTCTTATATGCTTTATCTGCTTACTTGGATTCTGTGTAGTATGTTTAGGGTACAAATTACCTGTTTCTTTGATACAAACTTGAATAGAACTATAGACTTTCTTTTGAGACTGTTGTGTATATTGATTTGGTTGTATTTTTACTTTGGGACTACCGAACAGTATCCTGGGAGATCCCCCTGCATATTTCTATTTGGGACTATGGGACGGTATCCCGGCAGATCCCCTATACTGGATATTTACTTTAGGACTATAGAAAGGTATTTCGGGAGATCCCCCTGCACATTACAATTTGGACTATGGGACGGTATCCCAGGAGATCCTTTGTCCCTTCACAAAAGAATCTGCCAACATGGCAAACGAATCCATTGACTTCAGGGGTAGGTTGTGATACCACATCATGGCTCCTTTCGACAGTGTTTCTCCAACTTTCTTCAGCAAGACAGATTCAATCTCGTCATTCTTTAAGTCATTCCCTTTTACAGCACAAGTAGAAGCAGTAATGTGCTCATTAGGGTCCATGGTCCTGTTAGACTTCGGGACATCGGGCATTCTAAATTTATTCGGGATGGGCTTCGGAGCCGCACTTGATGGGAATGGTTTCTGCACGAAATTTTTTGAATCTACACTCTTCAAAATCGGGGGTGCGCCTAGGATCTGATCGACCCTCAAGTTATAAGTCTCCACTTTTAATCGTTGGCCTCTATCTTCTTTTCTCCTGACTCGATTCTTTAAGTCAATTCCTCGAGCATTTTCAAGATTATGGGGTCAGTCCCTAAGAAGCATTCATCGGGTCATTCTAGAACTAGTTCGTGCTGCATGTTAACTGTTCGGCGGTGTTAAGTATTCTATTTTGACTTTCAAGTTGAGTGATGGCAAAATTGCCGAGCTTGCGGCATCTCGAATATCACTTGGAGGGTGACTTCTACTTCTTCCATTCCTCGTGCTACTTGGCCTCCAGTCTAGGATTCCCCACGTACATTGTGGGGTCTGCGCCTGCTTCCATGTTTAGAGCGTTGTGGGAGCTGATATCAACTGCCTCCACATTTGGCACTCCCACATGGTTTACATGTGGTACACCGAGCCCTATGCCGCTATTTTCTCCAAGTCCTTCACTGTTATGAAGAGGTGCATTTTGTGTGCTAGACATGATTAGGCCTAAAATCAAAGAATCTTTGACAAGAAAAAGTGTGAAGAATAACGTGTGTTATCAGAAAACTAGCACCAAAACAATCACTATTATTTTTAACCCCACGGTGGGCGCCAAACTATTTACCTTGAAAACGTTAATAACAATTATATTTGATTTGTGGTTCTAAAAATACGTGATTTGTCATGACTCTAGTTGTTATGTGAATAATGCTAAGTGTAAATGAGCAAGAAATGATAAGTAAACCAGTGTGGTCAAAAGGTTGAGGGCCTCAAGCTTAGCAATGTAGGACCTCAAGGGTAGCATTTAATGGTTGGTAATGAACAATAAATGAAGAAATGATGAGCAATAAATGAACAAGTGATGAACAATAAATGAACACAATAAATGAGGAGCAATAAAGCTATAAAGTAATTATTGAGCACATTTAGGAAAGAAAGTGGAGAATGTTCTACTGTATTCAATATTCATGTGTGTTGCCAAGTAAAAGAAAGTTGCCTTGCTAGAATGTTTGGGTCCCCTTTATATAGGAGGGGTGAATCCCAACACAGTACAAGTCTAATCATGACAGAGAAATTCTATTGGTACAGATGTGTAATAGACTTGTACTATCTTTGCAGACCTTATCAGCTCTAACCACGCGTCCTTTGGAGTTTTCCTGCCTTTCCATGACAGTCATCAATTTTATACTGCCTCGAGGTAGGCTGCGATGAGCCTTCGACATTCTTTCTCGAAGCATGCATTTCAGGGTCAAACTTTAGTATTTACTCCGAGCCTCTCGAGATTGGGCCTAATATTCCATAAAGGCCTTGTTATCAAGCCCCCTGGTATCAACCGCACACAGATAGTCCCCGGGTTTCTTGGAATGAAATAACAAGTAACGATTTGAATTCTTCAACTATTCATTATGTCAGTCATGTTATGTAACCGACTGGTGCGACAAAAGGGGATGTTCAAAAGTCACGTTTGCACTGTTTTTCAAAAAGCCTCGAATTGATTATGACAGTTGTCCATCCTTTGGCTTTCCCCAACGCGCAGTACTGGCCCATATAAATACTCCAATCCTTTACTCCTTACTCTTCATTATATCTCCGAACTTTCAACAACTCTTCTTACTTCTTTCTTGTGTTCATCTCTGAACCGATTTCTTCCTCTCCTTCTGAAATTTTATAGCAAGAATGGTAAAAACCTCTAAAACTATTCCCCAAAAGGAGTAAGTTCCTTCGTCATCACGCTCGTCTAAGAGCAAAACGGTAGTAACACCTCATATTGAGGAGTGCATTCCTGGGCGTTGTGAAACATCTTCTGATTTCCAAGACAAAAAACCATCCTCTATTCCGGGACGATGCGAACCTATGTCTCGATACATCATCCTAATAACTGAAACTGATAAAGTGAAGGTCGACTGCCATTGGGGGAAGGTGGTGCACGTAGAGATTCCTTCACGTGAAGAAGACATAAACAAACACAAATTTGGTTTCCTTAGTGTATACACATATCCTTTCACCTTGGGCCTAGTAGAAGCCTCTTTGCCACTGATAGACCTAGTGATCCTCGATTTCTGCAGACAATACCGGGTGACGCTGGGACAAATCTATCCATCATTTTGGCTCATTGTTTACCTGATTAGGCATTTCTCGAACATGGTTGAGGGGATGTCTTTTACCCTTGATCAGCTAATTAGATTGTTTAGCCCCCGACTTTATCGAGGTGGCTTGATTAAGTTAAAACGTCAATCCTCGAAGGCCTTTTTTGCTACCATTGACGAGGACAAGGATTGAGGGTGGATGATCCGCTTTGTCCTAGTCAAGACCTCGTATCTGATCTCCGCCGAGAAAATTCCATTCCCTGAGGAATGGAATAAGAAACGTAGGTAAACATGTTTATCTAATCGGATATCTTTTCTTGCCTTTGAACTAACTCCCTTTGATGATGATGATGTCGAGTGGTACCCCGTTTCTATCAATGATCTCTCGGGCTGGGTCCGACAACTCGATTTGACAATCCCCATATGTGAAGCGTGTGTGGCGTGATCTAGCTAAGTCACATTTGGAGGGCAAAAACTATGGTGAGTTTTTATTTCTACCATACTTGAGCTCCTTAAAGAAGGTATCTCTTGATATTAATCCCACCCTTTGCGCTTATGCAGGCCTTGGAGAGGCCGTTTTGAAGAGGGAACCCCCACCTAGGGAAGCAGATACCCCGAAGCCTGCTAAGGAGAAAACGAGAAAGAATAAATCACCAGCTGAGTCCTCGAAGCCGAAGAAGGCTAATGTTCAAAAGCCCAAGGTCCATTGAACAACCTTAACTTCAGAAGTAGCAGAGAGCTCCCGAGCCGGGGGCGAAGAGAAAGAGGAATCCCTGTTAGCACACGGGGGAAAGGGAAGCGTGACTACTTCGAACCTTGCTGAGCCGATGGTTGTTAAGCCAAAGGATTTTAAACCAGAAGTTGGTGATGTTATCCCACATCATGTCGAAGAGGCTCTCAAGGGTCGATCAAATGGGGTTCCTGAGCCGGTCGACGACAAAACATTCCTCGAGCCTAGGAGCATTCAGTAGATGAGTTAGAGGAGCCCAGTTCTGAGGCTCCTCGTAGGCAAGAGAAGGATCTTATCGATCCAGCCGGGGTTATTGATGTGGGTGATTCTCCACCAGGTATGGCATTTCCTCCGAGGGAGACACGGGATGCCCGTAATAGAGAGACTTCCGATGCAGGGGTGTCCCTTGGGAAAATTACGTGTTTGAAGGATTCTTCACTTGGATCGAAGGAAACCCCGAGCTTAATGCCTTGCTCGTTTTCGAGAAAGCCGAGAGTCTCTGCAAACATGTAACCTTCCATCGACTATGCTCTGAGCTTCGATCTTCATCTTCTTAATTTTGTTTTCACGCTTTTAGGCTATATTGCTTTACAATCAGACATTTGCTAAGTCCCAAGCTGAGTTGACCCACTGTGTGGAAGAGTGTAGGAGGCTCTCATCAGAGGTTGACGAGCTCAGAGCTCTTTTTACCAAAAAGGAGGAAGAACTCCATGGCCTTCGGGCTTGTTTAGAGACGGTGTCTCGAGAGAGGACCGATCTTGCTGAGTAGGTACCACAGTCTTCATATGTTTTTATCTTCATGCTTCTCCGACTTTATCATTTACCACCTTCGGGTTTATTTTTGCAGCTTGAGAAGAAAGATGCCCTGATAAGGGAGGGGTTCAGAGCCAGGGATATTGAGATTCTCGGACTCAAGCAACGTGTGGATGAGATAACCTCCGAGAGGGATACCCTCCAAGGGAAGTTGACCTCGATTGAGCACCATCTTCAGGTTGTAAAGGAAGATAGTAGCAAGTATAAGGATCTCCATGCAGAATCATTCGCCGTGCTATCTATAGCCAAGTCTGAAATGGATGCACTCATGACCTCATACCGAGAAGATGTTGCTGCTGCAAATGCTCAATCCAAGAAGGTATCTAAAGAGGCCGAGCTTGAACTAACCCGAGCCCTGAAGCATGCCTTATTAAGATCTCAGAGGCAAGCTCTAGAGGATGTACATGCAAGGGCATCGATTTGCCTGCTGAGATCAAGAGGGTGAAAGCTCTAGAGGAAGAATCGGCATGTCTTCTTTCTTCCGACGATGGTTCAGCAAGTAGTACAACCAGCGGCTTAGATGATGAAGATTAAGGTGAAGTCCCCGAAGGGGAGGAGGCCGTTGATGTTCTGGGTCTAGAGGGCCAAACCGTTGAAGACACAACTTCTAAGGGAGCTCAGTCTGATCAAATGACCTCGGTGATAGATTAGGTTTTCCTTTGTTTCTGTGTAAGGGCCCCTCATGGGCTTTGTAGACATCTTTTATCAATATAATAATTTCTTCATTTCGCCTTCGATTTGAGTTGAGCCTCATTCTGCCTTTGTTTGTGAAAAATTCAAGTGTATGACTAACGACTAGTCCGAATACTGGACCCGGAACATAATAAACCCCTATGATTTTAATTGACTAATATGATGCTTCCTAAAGTCCTTTGTTATCCCTCTGACTAAGATTGTATTGATTTGAATTGAACTTAGGCCACCGGGACTTCTGAGTCCGAGTTGAGTGAGAGTTGGGCCTCGATTTTTGAAATAAAGCTAGCCTTTTTGGGCCTCGTTGATTGTCCTCGAGTGAGAATTTTCTCGAACTCAGGTAGCCTTTGTACTTAGCAACCGGGAGTGTTTGCTTGATCATCTGAAAATAAGGATAGCCCTTAGGCTTTTACAAAAAGTCCTCGAGTGAGAGTTTGCTCGAACTCGGGTAGCCCTTGAGTGAAAAATTGTTTGAATTTGAAATAAAGATAGCCCTAAGGATTTATATACAGTCCCCGAGTGAGAATTTTCTCGAACTCACGTAGCCTTTGGGCTTAATAGTCGAGTGAGAGTTCGCTCGAACTCGAAATAAAGATAGCCCTGAGGCTTTTTAGGGTGGCCCTTAAGCTCTTACGCATTGGCCCTTAGGCTGTTTAGGTTGGCCCTTAGGCTCTTACACATTGACCCTTATGCTCTTTAAACTGGCCCTTAGGCTCTTATGCATTGGCCCTTAGGCTTTTTTTAGATTGGGGTCGATGCAACCTCTAATATGGCTAATTGTTTTCCCTCATTTTGGTTAAATACTTTTGAAGTTTTGATTATGCATTGGCATGTTTTATGTTCGTCCAACTCTTCGACGGTTCAAATGAGAACCTCGATTATGAGTCGATATGTGATGATAGATGAGTACCTAGAGATTTCGCTCGAAGGCTAAATTTTTGAAGCCTTTTCATCAAAGTCTGATTCATTTTGAAGCCTCATTATTGTCCGGAGATGATATTATTGAATCTCCTTTTCTTATACTGAGGATAGCTTGATTAACCAGTTCTTTTCGAAATATTTTCAAAGTATTTGAAGGCCTTTAGTTTTATGGCGGCACTCGGATGTCTCCTAGCCGCGTTAATTCGGCAATATCCTTTAGTCCCCAGGTACGGAGACCTCAACGTCTTTATCGAGGAATATATAGCCTTGGCCTTCATATTGGGGTTATGCCCTTTTAAGGCCTTATAAAAATTTGAGTACGCCTCGTTGAGGTCTTACAAGCTCAGTATGGCCTCATTAAGGTCTTATAAGTTTGGGCATGAATTATTGAGGTCTTACAGATTCGATGCTGCCTCACTGAGGTCTTACGAGCTCAAGGTTGCCTTATTGAGGTCTTATGAATTCGAATTTTTGATGGCTTCAATGAGCTAACTATCGATGATAGTCCCCGAGTGTTCAAGGATATTTTTGCCCTTGAGCCGTTTTGCGTGAATATAGTAAACTTCTTCAAGGTGCAAAGTATTTTGATAAGAAAAGAGGCTTTATCAATTACTTGATGTATGCACACATGTTTTTTGCCTTTGGAGACTCGACTATTCTACATGAACACGGTTTAATTGACCGTTTTGGCCTAATACAACATTCTCCTATCGAGGTCCTTCTAGGCATAGTTCAATTTCTTTGAAGAGGTGACCCCCCTAGGTGATGCCCCCTAGTATTTGAGGTTGATTGAGAAGAAGCCTTAAATACTTGATGAGTTCTCCTTAGGTAGCATATAGATGTTGCCTTGTTAAAAACCTCACCAGTAAAACCCATTTGGGATAAAAATCAAAGGGAAAAGGAGTGTGACGAATGTTTTAAAACCTAAGGTCTTCGAGTCAAAGGGTGCTTCAGCGTCTCCTATCGAACACCTATAATAAATTAGTATGAGACATAAAGCGAAAAGGCAGAAGGTTACACCTTAGCAATAATAGCATTTGAGCATCGATATGTTCCAATTGCTTGGAAGCTGCTCGCCATCCATGGTGCCAAGTTTGTACGACCCTTTGCCTACTACTCCGAGGACGCAGTACGGTCCTTCTCAGCTTAGGCCTAGCTTCCCTTCATTTGGGTTTCAAGTGTTGAAGGTGACTTTCCTTAGGAATAAGTCCCTGACTTCGAAGTATTGGTGGTTTGTTCTCTTGTTATAATATATTTCGATCCTCTATTTTGGGCGGCCGTTCGGACTAGTGCAGCCTCTCACTTTTCATCTAGTAGTTCTAGGGATATAGTCATAGCCTCGCTGTTTGAGTCCTCGGTGGCATGTCGAAATCTGGCGCTTGGCTCTCCAACCTCAACCGGTATCAACTCCTCGGACCCGTATAACATAGAGAACGGAGTCTCTACTGTGCTTGACATCGAAGTTGTTCGGTATGCCCATAGTACTTCGAGCAATGCCTCTCTCCATTTCCCCTTTACATTTTCTAACCTTTTTTTCATGTTTTGGATGATGGTCTTGTTCGTGGACTTGACCTATCCATTTGCACACGGGTAATAGGGCATTGATAGGATCCTCTTGATCATATGATCTTCGAGGAATTTCGTTATCTTGCTGCCTATGAACTACTTCCCATTATCACATGTAATCTCGGAGGGGATCCCGAATCAGCATATGATGTGGTCCCATATGAAGTCAATGACTTTTTTTTCTCTTATATTCTCTAAGGCCTGTGCTTCCACCCATTTCGAGAAATAGTCAGTCATAAACAAAATAAATCTAGCTTTAGTTAGCACCATTGGTAGGGGCAGATGATGTCTATCCCCTATTTCATGAATGGCCATGGTGATAAGATTGAATGTAGCAGTTCATCGATTTGGTGAATAATTGGCACAAATATTTGGCATATGTCACACCGTCAAACAAATTCCTTGGTATCCTTCTCCACGCTATCCCAATAGTAGCCTGCTCTGATCACCTTTCGAACCAAAGAATCGGCACCAGAATGATTTCCACAAGTGCCCTCATGGATTTCTCGTAGTACATAATCGGTGTCCCCCGGTCCCAAGCATACTGCCAGAGGTCCTTCGGAGGTCCTTCTATATAGTATTCCATTCTCGTCGAGTGAAAATCGAGCTGCTTTGTCTCAAAGGGCCCTCGATTCTTTTGGTTCTGTTGGCAGCTTCCCGTTTCTCAAATAGTCGATGTATTTATTCCTCCAGTCCCATGTTAGACTTGTTGAGTTGATCTCAGCGTGGCCTTCTTCAATCACCGAGTTGGATAACTGATGACCCCAGGTTCGTGAGTGCATCTGCCTCACTATTTTTACCCCGAGGAATGTGGACCAGAGTCCAATCTTTGAAGCAATGCAACATGGCCTAAAGTTTGTCTAATTATCTTTGCATCATGTTTTCTCGAATCTTGAAGCTCCCATTTACTTGGTTGACTACCAGAAGGGAGTCGTATTTTGCTTTTATGACTTTTGCTTCTAGGCCCTTGGATACTTCGCGACCTGCAATCATAGCCTCATACTCAGCCTCATTATTAGTAAACTTTGAAGTTTTTATGGATTTCCTAATTGTGCCGCCAGTAGGTGGTGTCAGAACGATACCGAGGCCGGACCCTTTCACGTTTGAGACAAAGTTAATGAAAAGGGTCCATACTCCCAATGATATACCCATTTTTAGCAAGAGTTCTTTCTCAACCTTGGGCACGAGAGCAGGCGTAAAGTCGGTCACGAAGTCTGCCAAAATTTGGGACTTGATAGCCGTTCGGTGTTGGTACTCGATATCATGCCCACCGAGCTTGATGGGCCATTTGTCCAATCTATCTGATGATTCAGGTTTGTGCAAGATATTTCGAAGAGGGTACGTTTTTAAAACACAAATACAATTGCATCAAAAATAGGGTTTCAATTTTTGAGATGCACTTATTAATACAAGAGCTAATTTTTCTAAGTGTGGATACCTGGTTTCAGCATCTCTTAGAGTCCGACTTGCGTAATAAACAAGGAATTACGTACCTTGTTCTTCCCGAACCATTATACAAATTACAACTACTTTGGATACGACAAGATACAAGTACAATGTTTCATCTTTCTTTGGGGTGTGGAGCAAAGGCGGGCTCGAGTGATACCACTTTAATTCATCTAAAGCATGTTGGAATTCCGGAATCCACTCAAAGATATTTTTCTTCTTAAGCAAGGAGAAGAAATGATGACTCCGATCTAACAATCTCGAGATGAATCGACCTAAGGCCGCTATCCATCCGGTCAGCCGTTGTACGACTTTCACATTGTTCAACATTGTGATTTCTTCAATGGCCTTGATTTTGTCAGGGTTGATCTTGATCCCCATATTCGACCTCATGGTATCGCCTTCATGTTGTGTATGCACAAGCTTCCTAGTGAGGCATTGTACCTCATGTTACCTTTGATGAAATGAAACTTGGTGTCTTGAACTGTACCAGACACATTAACTGGGAGGATAATTTCTCCCTTTGTTGTTTCAGCTGCCATGTTGAATCCATTGAGGATTCGAGAAGTGGGTATGATCTAATCGAGTAGTCCGAGCTGCTCCCCCACCTTCGACCTGATTATGTTGGCTGAGCTACCTGGATCCACGAGCACACGTTTAATTTGGAATTTATTCAAAAGAAAAGAAATTACCAATGTGTCATTATGAGGTGGAGACAAGGTCTCGGTGTCCTCGTCGATTGTGAGAGCATCCTCTGGTATGTAACCCCGAGTTCATTTTTCCCTAGTGATGGATATTTTCTTTTCTTGACAAAGGGTCCTTGTGGGGTGTCGATCCCTCTAATGATCATGTGGATGACGTGTTGTGGTTCTTCTAGTTCATTATTCATGTTTTCCTCTCTTTCCCGAAATTAGTTTTTAGCTCGGTCGCAAAGGAACTCTCGAACGTGCCTTTCGCTGATCAGTCAGGCTACCTCTTCTCGAAGCTACCTGCAATACTCGGTCCTATAACCGTGAGTGCCTTGGTATTCACACATAAAGTTGGGGTTCCTTTGGGAAGGATCTGACTATGCGGGCTTTGGCCATCTGGTATCTATGATTCTACCCATGGTCGATACGATGCCTGAGACACCAATGTTGAAATTGTATTATGATAATTGGGTTGCCTCCATTGGCCTCAAATGCCTGACAAACCCGGTCTTGCTCAAAAGTCCCCGGTAATATCGGCCTCAAACTACTCCTCGATCATTTCGGGTATATTCCAATTCCACGTGTCTCTTCGATCTTTGAAGTATGGTTGATACCTTTCTTTGCCCGATCTCGACTCCCTTTTCATAGACCTTGATTCTTTTGCTAGGAGGGTGCTTGGATATACTGAGCCAGAGGGGGCTCCCAGTTGATTGTCCTCGACCCTGATCTTCGATTGATATCTGTTGTGTACATCTACACAAGTCACGGTAGGATACTCAACCAAGTTTTGCTTTAACTGCTTCGAAGCTATCGAGCTTTGCTCGTTCAAGCCCTGAGTGAAGGCTTGCACTGCCCAGTCATCAAAGACCGGTGGTAATTCCATTCGCTCCATCTGGAAGCGAGATACAAATTCCCTCAACATCTCGTTCTCTCTTTGTTTGATTTTGAAGATGTCAAACATCCTTGTAGCAACCTTGATGGCACCGGCATGTGCCTTCATAAAAGAATCTGCCAACATGGCAAATTAATCCATCAAGTTCGAGGGTAGGTTGTGATACCACATCATGGCTCCCTTCGACAGTGTTTCTCCAAATTTCTCCAGCAAGAGAGATTCAATCTCATCATCCTTTAAGTCATTCCTTTTTACAGCACAAGTATAAGTGGTAATGTGCTCATTATTGACCCTGGTACCGTTATACTTCGGGACATCGGGCATTCTGAATTTCTTCGGGATGGGCTTCGGAGCCACACTTGATGGGAATGGTTTCTGCACTCACTTGTTTGAATCTACACCCTACAAAATCGGGGGTGCGCTTGGGATCTGATCAACCCTCGAGTTATAACTCTCTGCCTTTTTATCGTTGGCCTTTATCTTCTTTTCTCCCGACTCGATTCTTTTAGTAAAATCCTCGAGCATTTTCATGATTGTGAGGTCAACCCCCGAACCGCTTTCATCGGGTCTTTCTAGCACTGGTTCGTGTTGCATATTGACTAGTTTGGCGGTGTTAAGGGTTCTATTCTGACTTTAAAGTTGAGCGATGGCGACTTGCTGAGCTTGCAGCATCTCGAATATCACTTGGAGGGTGACTTATCCTTCTTCCTTTCTCGTGTTTCTTGGCCTCCAGCCTGGGCTTTCCTGCATCAATTCCTTATGAGGTCTGTGCCTACTTTCTTGTTTAGAGCGTTATGGGAGCTGATATCAACAGACTCCATGTTTGGCACTCCCTCAGGGTTTACAGGTGGTACAGCAAGCCCTTTGTCGTTGTTTTCTCCAAGTCCTTCACTATTATGAAGAGGTGCATTTTTGTGCTAGACATGATTAAGCCTTAAATCAAAGAATCTTTGACAAGAAAAAGTGTGAAGAATAACGTGTGTTATCCGAAAACTCGCACCAAAACAATCAATATTATTTTTAGCCCCACGGTGGGCGCCAAACTGTTTACCTTGAAAATGGTAATAACAAATATATTTGATTTGTGGTTCTAAAAATACGTGATTTGTCTTGACTCTAGTTGTTATGTGAATAATGCTAAGTGTAAATGAGCAAGAAATGATAAGCAAACCAGTGTGGTCACAAGGTTGAGGTCCCCAAGCTCAGCAATATAAAACCTCGAGGGCAGCCTTTAACGGTTGGTAATGAACAATAAATAAGGAGCAATAAAGCTGTAGAGTAATTGTTGAGCATGTTTAGGCAAGAACGCGGAGAATGTTCTATTGTATTCAATATTCATGTGTGATGCCAAATTAAAGAATGTTGCCTTGCAAGAATGTTTGGGTCGCCTTTATATATGAGGGATGAATCCCAACACAGTACAAGTCTAATCATGATAGACAAATGCTATTGGTACAGTTATGTAACAGACTTGTACGAGCGTGTACTTTCTTTGCAGACCTGATCAGCTCTAACCATGCATCCTTGGGAGTTTTCCCGCCTTTCCATGATGGTCATCGATTTTATTCTACCTCGAGGTAGGTCGCGATGAGCCTTCGACATGCTTTCTCTATGCATGCATTTCGGGGTCGAACTTCAATATTTACTCCGAGCCCCTCGAGATTGGGCCTGACATGCCATAAAGGCCTCGATATCGGGGCCCCTGGTGTCGACCGCACACAAGACCCTTTTATTATATTTACCTGTATATTGTTAGTTTTGTATCCTTACTTCATTTTATGCAAATTTTTAGGCTTACCTGATCGTATAGACAAGGTGCCGTCACGACAGTTCACGGAGGGAGAATTTAGGTCGTGACATGATGCAAAATCGAGTCTTCAGACTTAACTCTTTTATAGCCACATTCAATCTTTTACCAACTGTCTTTCTAGATGTAGGTACCGTTGTATTACGAATAAAATAAAAGTTAGGAGTTTGAATCTTACAACTAAGGTCTACCACACGATCTAAAATAAGAAGAAAGAGTGACAATTCTAAATTCCCTATAGCCTCCTACTTATAAGTGTGGTGCACAACACACCTATAAACAAGACTCTACTAGAGATGACTTGTAGACTCCCTAGGGTAGAACTACTCTAATACCAAGTTTGCCACGCACCAAACCCGAAGAGGAATGGCCGGCACCAAGTGCCATACTCGGTCCGAGCATACTGCTTTGTAACTATGAACTCTGGTGGGGTAACCCACCACATAGGCCGATGAGGCCATATTCTGAATCATATGAAAATAATGTCATCAACGGGCAATACCAAACTAAATGTCTACATAGGGCTTGTAAAGCCACAATACTGATATAATAGATGCACTGAACTCGTCTACAAGCCTCTAGGGATAACTAAAATGTATCATGGTCGGGATAAGGTCTCGACCTACCCATCAAACCCTTATATATAAAATCGACTCCAAGGTATAGACCTGGTAACTCTGAGGAAGTATAACTTACCAACCAAGCTGATGTTTGACTTTGTCTACTAAGAAGGTCTATCCAGCTATCTATCAGGTCATGCAGGCATGAAATGTAGTGTCCCCAGAAAAAAGGGATATCAGCATAAAATAATGTACCGAGTATGAAAGACAATAGAATAACTGAAAACTGAAGCTGAACTGATAATTTAATAACTGAAAGTACATGGGAGTCAAATACAATTTTAAAATATGCTTACCTGGGACTCAAATATGAATGACCAGCACACCATTTTGTCATTATGTGGTGTTTCTCCACACCTTTTCTCCTCCAAAACTTCATAAAACATCAGTACAAGGGGCCAATACAAGTGGGCTATTAAACAATCCACTAAAAGTGAAATAAATCAAATTCACGACTTCCGATCACCGTCCAATGTGTTATAACTATTAGGAAACGAATTTATCAACCTTCCTTGACATTTAAATGATTAAATACAGAAAGTATGCATTTTCTTTACTATGAAGTACCTTCCAAAACTCAAAATATAACGAAAAGAGAGGCGATAATGCGATGCTTACATCGTAGGGATTGTTCTAATGTTATCGCTTCTTGATTTCGTATCTGTGATGTTAATCTTATTTGGAACCCTTGTAGAGAGCTTAAAGGTAAGTTTTTGGGGGTTTCTCTGGTCGTGTTCAATGAAAAATGAGGAGATAGAGGATTTAAAACCATATATATATATAGTCACTAAGGTGCTAGCTTGGCACCCTTACGTTGGCCCTTTTTCTGACGCTTATATCTTTTTATCCGGTTAAGATCATTAGAAACTAATTTCCAAGACCTCTAATTTGGTATATATTATGTTCCAAAATGACTTCATATAACACACGACATGTATTGCTCAAAAAGCTTTGGTGAGATACCTACTTTTCACCTATGCAGTATGTGCAGTCTCACGAAACTGCAAATATCTCTCTACTCCTAGTACATGTATATGTTTATAATATACATGTGACTACATCTAAAAAAACATATAACAGTGATAAAGAATAGTTCATCATGCTCAAAATAGGGTATCATTAACCTAAACATTATCTCTATCATTGTTCATGGTGCTCACACAGTTTTTCAATCGAGTAAAGCATAGAACAAGTGGAACACAATCCAAAAAAGGCAAAAATCCGGCTAGTCTTCAACCTTAAGTCGCACAAAAATCTCACTCTAGCGCTCCAGTCATGAAAATCCAATGTCACAACCCAAAATCCCACCAAATGTCGTGTTGGTGCCTAAGTCGCTTTCTAGGCAAGAAAACACAACAATAATCATAAATCTAAAGTAGATTAATTAGTTTTTAACCAAATGCTCAATAAGATAAGAAACATAATAATTCTAAAGTTTAATAATATAGAGAACTATCCAAGGCAGGGTCTAAACATGACCACAATTGCCAATATTGCCCCAAAACTGGATGTCACAATCATCATAACCATCTAATGGAGTATGAGAAACATCTAAACACATTGTTTGTCTTAATATAATAGATAGACATAAGAGAGAAGTAGGGAGGGGGGATTCATGTGCTGAAAATCGATCAAGTAGAGAAGCTCACCACGAATTCTGCACGAATCCACCTACTGTCTCGGATGAATACCACTCGTACCAGTCTTAGAACCTGCACAAAATATGTAGAAGCGTAGTATGAATACAAACAATGATACCTAGTAAGTATAAAGTCTAGCCTCAAAGAAGTAGTGGCGAGATGTCATCTCTAACACTCACTAGCAGTCAGATAAGTAGGTTAGAGAGATGATCCAATAGAAAGGCAAAGATTATATCATCAACAAATACAAAAGCACAAACTACAAGTCATACAGACTTTAGACATGCTTTCCAAAAAACTGTAATCAAATAAGATACACTGATCCCAATTGTCGAGTAAAACGGATACCAGTCAATAACACTTACTTCAATTCATAGCATGAGTCTAAACAAATATAATTATGCATGCTCTGGATCGCTTTTTCAACAACTCACAATATAAATCATGTGCCTAACACATGCCACATATCCAACAAGCACCAAAAGAATCACGGGAGAATACACTCATAGGGCTCAAGGTAACATGGGTAATCACTTGACTTCGGAGGGATGGATCCATAATCCAAGCGCCAATCATTTTATATTTAATTATCATCAATCAAATGTTGTGGCGCACATCCCGGCCCAAACCATAACATCATCAATCCAATAATCAGTGCCAATATCTGCTCAAGTGCTTAAAGTGCTAAAATCCATAACTTGCATCAATAGCCACTTTTCACTCATGCATATGTGTGAGAAAGCATATAATAAAGGGTCACAAATCATGATATTATGAATGCGGATAAAAAGACCAAATGGCTAACTGATATTTATGGTAAATCATATAAGTTATATTATCATAACAGATCAATAAGCTATTTATCGTGTTTCTAGCTTAATCATATTATTATCATGAGCAAATTAGGCTATAGAAACTGTAGCAATTATGGAGTAAACAAATCAAGCATATGACTATGAATTTATAATAATGTCCGAAATGGCAATATAAACCTCATGTCAAATCAAAAATTCATAAGCCTGGACATGCTCTTAAATTATAAATATATATTATTTAGTAGTCATAGCATCAATTGAGCGTGGATAGCAACTTCACATAATTCAATTAAGCACAATTTAGTCAATAAATATCGGATACAGTCGAAAACCTAGCAACGCATATATGCTCGTCACTTTGCATATACATGGCTTCTAAATCAAGAATCAAATAACAATCAAGTCACCTATGGGTACAATTACCTCTTTGAAGGATAGACAAGAGATTTACCACTACTCGACAACCTCAAATCAAGCAATAATCGCCTAATTGTCCAAATTCAATTCCAAATGAGCCAAATGTAATAAAAACAACTAATAACATCAAATAAAGCCATAGGAACTAATCCCAAATAATAAATATTCAATCTTTATACAAATACACAAAGTCAACCGGGCCTGCACCATGAAATCTGACAAAACCCACAAATCTCGAATACACATTCCAATACGAGTCCAGTAATATAAGTTTAATCTAAAACAAACTCCAAATCGGGGTTCAAATCTCAATTATTTTCTTTCCAAAAGTTTTCTCAAAAATCCCCAAATTTTACTTTAAAATCCCAGCTTTTAGGTGTAGAAATTCATAGGAAATCATGATATAATGTCAGATCCAAGTGAAATTTGACTACCTCCAAAGTAGTAGTTGACGAGCACAAAACTCACACTTAAATTATAATCGCTAATCAAATATAGTATTGTATAATATCGTATCCACAAGGATTGGATTTAAACAATATTCTCGTAGTTTCATAGGAAGTACATTGGCGATCCTACCCGAGTTTGTGCCCATGGATGATGTACATATTACAGAGGACTTGTCATACACGGAAATTCCAGTTGCCATCCTAGACCGACAAATCCGCAAGCTACGGAATAAAGAGGTAGCCTCCGTGAAAGTACTTTGGGGGAACAACAATGTGGAAGAAATGACTTGGGATACCGAGGAAGACATGAAGTCTAGATATCCCTACTTATTTCCTCCTCCAGAGAAGGTTCCGACTGAGACATCATAACCATAAGGTACGTGTACAAAATTGTTTTATTGGTTATTGTCGTTGGTCGTGTGAGGCCATTGTCGTTATTGATAATTGTGGTCCTGTGTGGCATTGGATTATTAAGCTTCAACAGGGAGAGTTGGTAGTAGTGTTGTTACAAAGGAGACCCTGCCAAAGTATAGATCACGGTGAGTTGAACATTTGAGGACGAATGTTTCTAAGGGGGGAGGATGTTACATCTCACGTTTTCGTACGTTAAAAGTTTCGTCTTCAGTTAATTGACGTAGACTTAGGGATGAGATCATCATGATGTTAACATATTTACGCTATTTATAACAAGGGATAAATAAGTTTTATGAAGGATAAGTGGGTACACGAATTAAAGAAAACGAGTTTCGTTGAAAGTGCCCAATTTGGAATAAAATACGGGTCGAGCGATAATACCCGATAATTATAAACTAGTACCATGAAAGGTACCATATGGCCACGGTAGTATAATGTATAAAGTATATTAAAAATAAGTAGAATTTTAAGTAAATTTGTGGCAACTTTTAAATTATGCGGGTAGTTGATTAATTATCGGGTAACATAACATTACCCAGTTAACTAATAAGTGAAATAATTTTTTTATAAATTATACCCCCCCCCCCACAAAAAACATGGCATAAAGCCACAATGTCTAAACATGACTCTTGGTCATTATTGCCATGTGGCTAACTAAGGGTAAGGTTAAAACCTAACCAAGATAAGACTTAATTATAAGTCTCTTCTCCATCTCATTAGGATCAAGGATTAGGACATCCTTGAACCATTAATGTATCATTTGGTTCAAACACGTTAAGAGAACAGAAGCTTAAGTTCGTTCAACTAATTCCATAAAAATATTTCAAAGAAGCAGTAGCTTATCTTCGTTCAGGATACTTTAGCATAATTCCATAAAAAATTTGCAGTTTCAAAAGAGTACGGTGCAATCTTCATCAAGAATATTAGACGGAGCTTTCCCTACTCCAGGTATGTTAAGGCCATCTTTTCTTTCTTTTGGCATGGTCCAAATTATACTGAAGAAACGAGCAAACGCACAGTTTCAATAAATTACTCTATCCATAGAGATACTAGGGGTGTCTATATTCTTGATTACCTATGAGAATTATTATTATCTTTTGTTCATGGGTCTCAGAATAATACGCAGTCAAAAAAGTTTATCCGGAAGGAATATTGAGATTTTTACGTATTTTTCATGCATTTCACCATTTTATTCATGTGCATTGACCCATGACTAGATAGCGTTATATACGCGTATATATGTGTATATATATATATATATATATATATATATATATATATATATATGGGATATGGGGAAAGGTTACGACGTTATATATGCACAACCACCTGATCAGTTGATATATGTTGATGATGTTTCCCACAGTGGCCGAGACGATATGATGGGATGCCTTCAGTGGCTTGATGATATAATGTACACCCATACTTATGCATGACACAACATTTATACGCACGTGCAGGACATTATAAATGTTTCAGAATCTAGAAAGTTATTCAGATTTAAAGATGTGTTTCTATATTCCATGTTTCATCTATGTCTTTTACGTACTAATTTTCATACCTTACATACTTAGTACATTTTTCGTGCTGACACCCTATTTCACGATCTTGCATTTCATGCTCGCAGGTGCAAGTAGGAAAGCTGACAGTCCCCTTTCTTAGGATCCTTGATCATCGAGAGTTGGCGTGCTCCACTTGATCCGGAGCTGCTTTTGATTTTGGTACGATATATATATATATATATGTGTGTGTGTGTGTATGACGTGGCTCAGTCACGTCTTTCTACAGTTATGTTTCCATTAGAGGTCTGTAGACAGTATGTCAAGTTGTGTTGTATTTGGTCTTGTCGACTTTCAGTTATTGGATGTATAGTTGTCTATAACAGCCTTGCCGGCTCGCCCAATGTATTCTATATGTATGCATATATATGCCTTGTTTGAAGGTTTCCTTCATTTATGTTATCTTCGTAATTCAACAGATGTTACACATGTTCATATCCTAAACGCATGCTTAGGGGTGTTTGACAGGTAGAACTCAGGTACCCGTCGCGGCCCATCGGTTTGGGTCATGACATTATGTGAGTAAGCATGTGATTTTTTCCCTATTATAAATACTCCTATAAAATTAAAGAAAATATATTTTTTTCCAAATGGTTTTTCAATTTTATAGGATTTATATAGTAGTTTTATTAATTGTTTGCATTTTGTGCATGTTTAATTCTGTTTAAATTATGAAAAATGTCAAAAGCACCATGTGTTTCATATTAGATTTTATGTTCCAATTTTTCGGATTAATTATTTAATTAATTGCATTATTAAAATAAACTAATAAAAAAAAATATTGCTCATTTTACATTTTAGCTTTTAATTTTAGATTAATAATTTCCTCTTCATTAATTTAGGATTAACTAATTTTATAATTATTATAAGTAGATAATTAGTTTGATTTTATTGATATAAAATTAGAATTTACTTAATTTAGTTTAGGAATTTAAATTAAAGAAAAAGAAAAAAAAACAAAGAAAAAAGGGTTGATTTTGTTTTTTATTTGGGCCACCCAAGAGACCAAATGCAATGGTCCAAACGGCTCTTATACCTGTTCAAACCCAGGCCCAATACCCAAATATACCCGGTCCAACACCCTTACCCCAAAACGACCTCGTTTTGACGTTCTTTCATCACAGCCGTTGATTCATTTGATCCAACGGCTCGGAACATAATACCTTAAAACGGTATAACTGTCCAAGACACACTCCCAAACCCCATACACCCATCTCATTTTCGTGTCCCCTCCCAACTAAACTAAACCCTAGCCACCCTCTCACCCCACGTCGACTACGCCTCTCTCTACCGTCCGAAAATTGCCTTACAGCGGCGGAGCATCACCACAAATTCACCCTCAACAATTCTCAGCCTCCCCTTTAAACCATCCTACTATCAATTTCCTCTAAATCACCACCTAATTTCGTCAATTCCAGATCTGAAACCCAAACCTATTTCAGCCAAACTCCTACAAACCTACTAAAAATCACTCCCCATAAACTCCACACACCCCTAAACCCAAATCCATTATCGATTTCCCCAAACAACCCCACAAAATCTCGGAATTCCAAATCTAAGAGGCATTCAATTTATTCAAAAAAAGCTCTCTAGTTCGCTATTTCCTCAGTGTTCGAGTTCAAAGGCTTGTTCTCTGATGCCTTCTTCGCGGTTTAGGCACTTATGAGTCCTTTCTTTCAAGGCGATCCAGTCAAAATCCATGCAAGACCGAATCCCTTGAAGGAGAAGACCGTTGTTGGTCAATTAGCATGGAGAAGGACATCTCAGACCGTCTTATGTTTCTTTTATTCCATAAATGGTAAGGTTTCACCACTGTCCTCTTCATTCTCTTCACTTTAGGCTCGAGTCAGTAATTTTTTTTTGTTCGTTAATCTATTTGTTTTGTTTGAGAGTCATCCCTGCTTCAATTCTTGGTCATGTTCAAATCAGTCTTTTTTAGGGATTTATTAACTTGGGTTAATTCATGTTCATTTTTTTGTTGTTCTGAATCATTTGTTAGTATGCCTAAATTGCCTAATTAGTTTGACTCGTCAATAGTTTGGATTAATGTCTGCCTAATTAGCCTAGGGTTCGTTTTTATTTCATTTAGTTATCTTGTGTTGTTATTTTTCTAAACTCTTTTGCCTGTGCTAGTCATCAAACCTGTTAGTCTGAAGAGCGCTTGTGGAGTTCATCATGATCTGGGTTCATTTTAGGGTTTAGGTTTATTTTTAAGTTTTCAGACGTTTAAAATTTAATTACACTGTCTAGCTTTGTTTGCTGTTTGATTTGTCCATTGATATTGGCTTGCTTGTTTCTGTTTGATTTAATTTGTAAGTCACTAGGAACTTATAGGGTTTAGTTGAACAAAAGGAAACTTATAGGGGTCATTTGAGGGGTGGACAAAAGGAAAATGGGATAAGATCATGTTAGAAGGTTCTTGAATATGGGCAGCTGGCCCTGTTTGGCCTCTACAAAAATACTAAAACCAATTAGGGGTAGTCCACTGTTCAATTCTGTTGAAAGATGCTCTTTGTAGGCTGAAGGGAATAATTTCCTTATCCGTTTCAGCACATGGTATTTTGATGCCCTTAAATAGGACGCATCTTATTCATTAGAGATAGATTTTTGAACCCTAAAAACACTCCAAAAAGGATTTAGCTACTATTTCATTGATAGCTGGTTTTATTTTCTTCTGATTTTTAGCAAAATCTCGAAAACTCTCTCTGTGATTTCTGGTTTTCTGATTCGAGTCCGGTTTAAGGTGAAGTTTTGTACTGCTGTGATTTGCAATTGTCTTCTACTCATTTCTTGCTAAAGTTCTTACTATACTCTGCTCTTTGCTGTATGCAAGTACCTCATGAACTTTGAGCGACAAAAGATGAAGTTGTAACATGTTGTTTTGCAGTTGAACTTCAGATCCTTTTCTTTGCCTATGACGTATTCTATGTATTTAGCTTTATAGTTTCTTTTTAGCTTTGTTTAAGCATGATGAAACTAGTTTTCTAATCTACAATTTAGTTGAAATATTTGTAAGTATGAATGTTCAAAATAGTTTGGTTGTTACATGTGATGATTCGACAGTTTTGAAATGCTAAGTAAGCACAGTAGTTCCTTTAGTCGTTTATTGAGAATGCTGGATATGTACTGGACATGTCCAAAGTAGGCCATGTTTGATTATTGGGTACCCTTAGTTGAAATATTTCGCATTTCAACATTGTTAAAGCGATTGTATGTTTAAGTTGATTCATGAACAAGTTTAGGGTTTAATCTTTTGTTGTTAATAGCAAGTTAATAGGTTAAACTTATGATATGGTTTGTCAGCCTTTGATTTTTCCAGAATTTTTGTATTGTTTTGTGTTACACGTGATTTAGAGGACATTGATCCTCAATTGTTCCTTAATGTCGAAGGCCCTTTATGTAGTTCCAGTATTTAAGTAGTTTTTTTTGTTATATGTAAAAATAAAGGGAATCAGGACTCATTAGGTCCTAGACGTTGCAGATCCTCTTATTAAAATAGTTGGGCCTGATGTTGGCCCAGATGAGGCAACTTGTTAAAATCAGGCCCATCGTGTAGCTGCTCCATTTTCCCTTTCACTTTTGGGCTCAATTTCGAGCCCAAACAACTTCAGCACTTTTTCCACTAAGTTTACTTTTTAGATAATGAAAAAATAAATTTAACATTGAAGGCCTTTTCTCTTTAAAAAACTGGTCATGTTATTGGCTCGATCATTTGCCAAGTAAAAGTCAGGCAAGCTGGTGTCCACATCCTCATTCTTGGGCTCAATTTTGAGCCTAGTTGGCAGCAGCCTTTAGGTTTAATGATGTCCTTAATAATGCAATGGGCCTTCTGCTGGACCAAATCTTTTTAATAATTAAAAGCCTAGCTTATCTTACAATTCTTACTTACAATTGGTAGCCTTGTATTGAACCTCAAATTAGTTTTTTTTAGTATGAATACCTGTAGTTTGATTTAGTTGAGTACAATATTTTTTTGAAATAAATTGAGGCGTGCCATTCACAAATGAATCCCATAATCTATGGCCCTCATGTCAATACTAAAACTAGTGTGGAAAATACTTTGAGCATTCATAGTTTGATTTTGGCGCGTTTATCATAAATTATCGTGACAATGGGTACGGTTCCTGTGGCATAGTCGTGATACCTAATTCCCAAATTTGGGTGTGTATTTCATGTAACATGATCGTACAAAATTCGAATAATAATAAAATAAACATGTCACGAATTGCGGGTGCATTTCATGTAGCGTGGTTTGCGGCATGTTCCAAAATAAGCAAGTGTACGACAATCGTAACTTGTTCAATAAATGAATCAATAAATCCTAAAAGTGGTTAAATAACAACGGTTATAAAGTTAAAAATGCACAATAGGTTTAAAACAAGTAATAAATCAGATAATTAGGCCAATTATTAATAGTTAAGAGACCGTGCTCGAACCATGGAACCCGGGATGAGCACTATTGAAATGAACCTTTCAAAGCTCAGAGAAAATCCCGATAGGACTCCATATGTGGTGGAATGACCTAGGGGAGGTCAACAGAGGTGCTGTGATAAAAGCTCCAGGCGGGCTCATTGGTATTTTGGAGATTAAACCAAGGATGGACATAATTGAAGCCTTAATACCTTTTTGGGACCTGGCGCACAATGAGTTCCATTTATCTGATTTTGAGTTAACCCCTACACTTGAGGAGATAGTGGGTTATGTTGGCCTTAACGGGAATCTTTGGAGCCAATACCCAGTGGCACCAAGGGCTGTAACCCCTCACAAGTTTCTGGATCTTCTGAGCATTAGTCGGGAAGTCAAAGATGGAAAGTTGGCTGAAGGATTTTTCACATTCAACTTCCTATACCGCCGTTATGAGGACCCCAATGGTTTTGAGGCTCCGGATGTCGGTTTAAGTCATCACGGGAATAAAGGCAAATGGGAAGCACATTGGGGACTAGCCTTCGTAGTGGCATTTTTAGGCACCGTAATCTGCCCAAGGAGTGATGGACATACAGAGTTGGGGCTCGTAGGAGTGGCTGACTTCATGATCAAAAAGGCTAATGGCACTATCATACCAATGGTCCTGGTAGAAGTTTACCGAGCCTTAACTGTTTGTCGAGCTGGGAATGTTTTTTGAAGGTTGAAACTTGCTTCTACCAATCTGGATGGAAGAACATCTTTGCCATCTTTCGGGGTACATGAATTATAGTATGACTGGTCTTAACTACATTGAAGAGCACGAAAATCGAGTAAATGGTCATGAGTTTCTAGAAGGTACAAAGGCATGGTTTGCTCATTTGAGTTCCTTGTCTGCCAGCAAAATTGAGTGGACATTCAGTTGGCTTCCGGTCAATGAAGTTATCTATATGTCGGCCGGTGTGTGCTTTCTTTTGTTAATGGGTTTTCGGAGTATTCAGTCGTATGCTCCACGTAGGGTTCTACGCCAGCTAGGCAGATACCAAACCGTCCCTCACGATGGAGATTTGAGTTGAAAAGTAATTGAACTAGGTCTAAAAGCTACATTCCTGGAGGAAAAGGTTCGCTATATTTGGCATCAGTGTAGGTTCCTGGAGCCAAAAACTATAGTACGAGATTTGGCCAAAGGTGATATAGAGCCTAGCTACACGGCCTGGTATGGTAAAAGGGTTCAAGTCCATCAAGATCCTGAACGGCCTGCCAAAAGGCCCCACGTACAACAGTTCACTGATGGGTCTCAAGAACAATGGAATTGGTTAGCAAAAGAGAAAAACTACAGGGCCACGATAAGCAAATTAGAAGGGCAAATCAGAGATCTTTAATTTGATAGTAGTGTATAGGCTGCTGCTGATGAAGGGGAGAAGAAAAAGTTGGCTCTACAAAAAACAACGCCTTCCGAGCCCAAACTCAAAAGATGAAGATAGATACTGAAAACCCGAGAAGGAGACAAACATATGAAAGACTTATAAGCGGTCTTAGGCGGAAAGTATGCGAGTATGGAACTGATTTGGAAAAGTTCGAAGGTAGATTGGCAAGAGCCCAGGCAAAGTTGGCGAAGAACGTAGAAGGACGGGCAGAGTTTGTTCAGCAATTAAAAGGAAAATATGATAGAGAGGTCGCAAATCTAATGAAAAAGCTAACCACCCTCGAGAATGAAATGGCTCAACAGACATAGAACTTCAAGGAAGAGAGGGAGCATTGTTATGCATTGATGTCCCGACTAGAAGAGGACATGCAATTATTATAGGATAAAAGCCATAATGACACCCAGGTTATTGAAGCTAGATCTCAACAAATTGGGCACCTGCTCCAAGAGAAAGGCATCATTAGAGAAAGGATTAAAGGAATTGTTGACTACACTGTAAGGATTATAGTAATTTCTGACTACATCGTCATTAATGCCATGAGTGTGAGGATATGAATAGATCCATTTTCTTCACCACAGTGATGCCTTTTGTTCGCTAGATAACGGATGACTTGGATCGCCTCCAAAGAGATCTTGCACGTAGGACCGTGTCGAGACCGACTGATGTCCCGCGAACTCCTGGAGTAGTTTTGGAGGCACTTATGTATTCCTGATTTTTCTTTTCGAGTTTGTATTTTAGTTTCCTTTTACAGTCTATTTTGAGTCTGTCTTAGTTTTTCAGTTCTTAGGTATGTATGATGGAGTCGTTGTAATAGAGAAAAATTAGAAGTTTTTATTTTAATGAAAATTCGAAAAACCCAAATTGTTTCTTTCTTTTATTCCGCATTTATCCCCTGAACTACGTAATAATCTGATTCACGCGGTGTCGTGATACATAAGCAATCCCCATCAGATCCGGTTATAACTATAGATAACTCGAATAAGAGAGAAAATTATGAAAATAGGACACAAGAAAAAGATAGAAAACAATGCAAAAGAGAGAGTGCAAAGAAAAGAGAGCAAAATAATGAAAAGCGCAAAAGAAAATAAAAGATTCAAAGAGGTGGGAGGTCACAAAAGCCGAGATGAGGCACGCAACTATTGCAAAACATGTATAAAAACATTTAACTGTCTAGGTGCATTGATTCCCCAACGTGTGATTCCCTATGTGTTAGTTGTCTCGAACTAATCGGTTTGTTGTGTATGCTGTTGAGACTAGGTTCTGTGTTTATGGTGATTGGTTTTGTGGTAACCTGGCTTCACACCCTTACTTTACAAGATCCAAAGGAAGTGTCGAAATGACATCAGAGAGTCATCTACCAACAATTCCCCCCCCCATAGAGGACAGCTCGTTATCGGTTATCCCGATGTCGGAGTCAGCAACTGCTGAAGAGAATAGGACATTGCGCCTCCGCATGTTGGAAATGTGGGACGCTTGGTATAATGACAGAGAGCTGCCTAGTGCAATACCTGGTTTTCCTGAGTTGATTCCCGGAAAAAGTGGAACCTCCAACATCCCTATAAACTACCCGACCACCCCATTCAGATACCCCACTATGTCGGCCCATTTCGCTGGAATGCCTTCTGAGGTTCGCCCCAAGCATTGATTTCGGGAGTGTCTTCTAACATATTCACCGCACCACCAACCTCGGCTACGGCATAGCCAACACTATCCAGACAATGTTTTGCGCCGTCATCCTTTACTTTCCAAATACCACCATTTCCATTGGACACGGCTCATGTCACCCCAAACTCCTACCCTCAACAACTTCGGTATGAGTTTACCACGAGACAAGAGAGAACAGTAAAGAATCTCAACCAAGAAGAGATCACTCAAAAAATGAAAAGCATAGAACAAAGTCTCAAGAACATACAAGTCCTGAGTATCCAGGAGAGTGTCTCCTACGCTGACTTATGCATGTTCTTTCATGTTCACCTACCCGTCAGTTTCAAGACTCCCAAGTTTGAAAAGTATGATGAACATGGAGACCCCATAGCCCACCTGAAAAGGTATTGCAATCAGTTAAGAGGAGCGGGCGAGAAAGAAGAACTCTTGATGGCTTACTTCAGGGAGAGTTTAGCCAGAATTGCATGCGAATGGTATATGGACCAAGACATCTCCCACTGGCACATATGGGATTACTTGGCCCGAGACTTTGTTAGACAATTCTAGTACAACGTGGAACTAGCTCCATATCAAAACTCTTTATCCAATTTCAAAAATAAGTCCTTAAAGAGCTTCCGAGAGTATGCTATCAAGTGGCATAAACAAGCTGCCGGGTGAAATCCCCAATGGATGAGACAGAGATTGTTAGTGTCTTTTTGCAAGCCCAAGAGGCTAATTACTTCCAAAACATGATGTCCGTTATGGGTAAGCCATTTGCAGAAGCCATAAAGATTAGGGAAATGGTGGAGAATGGTTTGAAAACGGGTCGCATCCTGAGCCATTCAGCTATAAGAGCCACCTCTCAAGCAATCTAGAGCGGGTCAGGGGCTGCAGTAAACCGGAAAAAGAAAGAAGAAGTGGCAATGATGGCTTCAAGCCTATAGAAACCCCCTCAACCCCATGTTTAATTTGGTTTCTCTTCAAGCACCCCGCAACATTACTACCCTCACCAAGATGCGGCATATGCCATGACTCCTTAGCCTTATGCAGTAATGAATGCCCAGCCATATGCTCGGCCACAACAACATTATAACCAAAATGAAGCTCCACCTCAAGAAATAGCCCTCCTCACCAAGCTCCATATAATCCTCATCCACCACAAAATAATTTTCCATATAACGTTAGCGCCCGTGAGCCACCAAGAAAAACCAACTTCACACCCATTAGTGAATCATATTCTAGCATTTTCCCAAAGTTGGTCCAAATGGGTTTGTTGCAGTCAGACCTCCAAACAGGAAAAACCTAGAGTCACACTCTTACCGACCTGGTACCCGATGCGCTTATCATTCAAGGGCAGAAGGGCAAGACACTGAAGATTATTGGACTCTTAAGAGAGTGGTCAAAAACCTAATAGAACAAAAATGGGTAGTGTTGAGTGATGAGGAGGTCCCCAATGTAACCAATAACCCATTGCCTGCTCACAACAACGGGGCAGTTATTGTGATGATCTGTGAGGACAAAGAGTTGGGCCCAGCTTTTAAAGTTATCATTGCTCTTGACGATGTTGAAAAGAAGCCCAAAGCGGCAGCAAAGCAAGCTAAGGATGAAAAGAAAAATAGCTCCACTCCTCAAAGTATAGAAAAGGTTGTGGAAACCAAGACAGGGTTAGCACCCCCTAAAGATGTCGTTCTCTATGTTCTCAGGGCCCCTAGAAAATAACAGTTTATGTTGAGTCCCCCCAAAAGGTTGGAGCAAAACAAGGTTACACTGAATGTACCAAAGATGTACGTACCAAAGAGGACTTATGTGGCATGGAGGCTAATAATTTCACCCAGGCTGACTGAGCTCGTGGTTATCAGCCACGCACCGCAGAATCCTACGAAGGACCCCACTGTCATCCTTTGTAACTAAAATAAAGCAGCGGTAACATACAAAGGAAAGGAAATCATGGGGGAGATGAATGAAATGAACCCATCTTGAAAGTACCTCAACTTGGAAGAATTGGACAAGACCAAATAGAAGCGTTTTCCGCTTAAAAACCCAGTCAGTGCTGAAGAGGCAGAGGAATTCTTCCGAAAAATGAAACCTTCGGACTACGCCGTGATTGATCAACTCAGAAAGTCCTCCTCTCAGGTATCACTTTTGTCATTGGTGATAAGTTTAAATAAGCATCAGAAAGTGTTGTTAAAGACACTCAATGAGGCATATGTGCTGGTCGAGACCATAGTTGAGCAATTCAAAAGAATGGCAGATGATTTTTTGAAGTCAACCAAATCTTATTCAGTAGAAATGACTTGCCTCTGAAAGGGGCTGCCCACAACAAAGCTCTTTATTTGACCGTCAAGTGTGAAGGATACTACGTGAAAAGGGTTATGTTGGATGGCGGATATGGGGTTGACATCTTCCCTCTCTCGACCCTACAGAGAATGGGAATTGGAAGTGAAAGGATTAGGCCCAACAATGTTTACATACATGCATTTGACGACATCAAAAGGGATACGATAGGAAAGATTGATTTCATCCTAACCATCGGCAAGGTGAATTTTGAAGTAACATTTCAGGTTTTGGACATGGACACCTCCTACAATTTTCTACTAGGAAAACCTTGGATCCATACGCCAGGGGCCGTACCCTGTACTCTCCACCAAATGGTTAAGTTTGAACATGAAAACCAGGAAATCGTGGTCCACGAAGAAGATGAGCAATCAATCTATATGGACCCATCCATCCTATGTTTGGAGGATAGGGAAGGTAGTGAGCACATAGTCTAATAAGTTTTTGAGATCGTGGTTGCGGACCAGTGTGAGGAAGGAACCCCCTTTCCTCAACCATTCTTGTTAAACACAATAATCATGGTCGCTAGTGAAATGATCAAACATGGTTACAAGCTCGGGAAAGGGCTCGGGGCATCTTTGCAAGGCATTAGAGAGCCTATCACTTTGACTGCCAATGAGAACTTCTTTGGTGTCGACTTCTGAGCTACAGAAGCCGACGTAAAATGGGCTAATAAAGGTAAGAACGATGGGTGAGTTTTGGCTCAGCTGGTCCCACATCTTACTAGAACGTTAGTTAAGCCAAGGTACATAGAAGAAGAAGATGAGGCCTTCACGACCGAAGAAAATGAGGACATCTATACGCCAATGAGGCAAATTTTATATGAGGCTCACATGGTCCAGTTAGGTGAAGGCTCAAGCACTGCTGAGGTGAAATATATGGGGCCCAATGCCATGCTTCAAAATTGAAAGGCCACTCTGTTCCTAGTCAGGCGGGAATCCTGGTAGTTCAGTCTTGCCATCTTTTCTGCATTCCGAGTTATTTCAGGGTGTAACTCGAATGTTTTGGTTTATTGCTTTTTAAATTCCGATGTAAACCCTTCTATCTTCAAATTCAATGAAATGAAATCAATTTTTCATCGTCTATGAATCACTCTCTTTATTCTTCCGAATTTTTGTTATTTTTCTTATATCTCTTTTCAGTTCTAATAATGCGGACATAAATAACATGACATGCTTGTGAACTTCATGACTAGATCCGAACAGGTTGTCTAACTGTGAAATAATGAATCAAGAACCAGAAGATGATGAAGATGAGGCATTTATAGAAATAAACAGAGAACTGGAACAATTTGAGAATAAGCCTAAGCCAAACTTAAATGAAACTAAGCCAGTTAATTTGGGTAGTTCGGAAGAGGTCTAGGAAACCATGATAAGAATTCACGTTAATGAAAGAACTAGGGATGCATTGGTCCAACGTTTGTTCAAATTCAAAGACGTGTTTGCCTGGTACTATGATGATATGCCATGACTGAGTGTTGATTTAGTGGTGCACAAATTGCCAACTTATCCCGGTTATCCACCTGTCCAACAAAACAGAGAAAGTTTAAAATGGACATCAGTGACAAGGTCAAAGAGAAAGTCACCAAAAAGTTGAAAGCGGGTGTGATCCGATACACCACATGGTTAGATAATGTTGTCCCAGTGCCAAAGAAAGATGGGAAAACCCGAGTGTGTGTTGATTATCGGGATTTGAACAAAGCAAGATCCAAGGACAACTTTCCATTACCAAACATCCACATCCTTGTTGACAACTATGCCAAACATGAGATACAGTCTTTCGTGGATTGTTACGCTGGGTATCATCAGGTCCTGATGGATGAAGAAGAAGTAGAAAAGACAACTTTCACCACACCTTGGGGTACTTACTGTTAAAGGGTCATGCCGTCTAGTTTAAAGAATGCCGGGGCAACTTACATGAGAGCTATGACTGCCATCTTTCACGACATGATGCACCAGGAAATTGAGGTGTACGTAGATGATGTGATTATTAAATCCAGAACGCAGGACGACCATGTGCGAGATCTAAGAAAGTTCTTTAAGCGTCTGTGTAAGTATGACTTGAAGTTGAATCCAGCTAAATGTGCATTTGGAGTACCATCTGGGAAACTTTTGGGGTTTATAGTCAGTCATAGAGGCATCGAGCTAGATCAAACAAAGATAAAGTCTATTCAAGATTTTCCACCTCCGAGAACCAAGAAAAAAGTTATGAGTCTACTAGGTAGGTTGAATTACATCAGCAGATTTATTGCTCAGTTGACTTCCACATGTGAGCCCATTATTAAGTTGTTGAAGAAAGATGTAGTGATTAGATGGACACATGAGTGTGAGGAAAATTTCAACAAAATCAAAGAATATATGTCGCATCCGTAAGTGTTGGTTCCACCCGAGCCTAGAAAGCCTTTGTTTTGGTACTTGATAGTATTGGAAAACTCTTTTGGATATGTTCTCGGACAACACGATGTGACCGGGAAGAAATAACAAGCCATATACTATTTCAGCAAGAAGTTCACTAGTTATGAAGCCAAGTACACTTTGTTGGAAAGAACTTGTTGTGCCCTAACTTGGGTCACTCAGAAGCTTAGGCATTACTTTTTGGCTTATACCACCTACCTCATAACCAGATTGGATCCTTTGAAGTACATATTCCCAAAACCGATGCCCATGGGAAGGTTAGAAAAATGGCAAATCCTGTTCACCGAGTTTGACATAGTCTATGTCACTCGCACGACATTGAAAGCTCAAGCCTTGGCGGATAACCTAGCTGAAAATCCTATTGATGATGAATATCAACTTTTGAGTACTTACTTTCCGGACGAGGAAGTAAATTCAGTTGAAGTAATTACAGAAGACACCAATGGTTGGAAAATGTTCTTCGATGGAGCTATGAATGCAAAAGGTGTCGGGATTGGGGCAATTTTTATTTCGCCCAATAGTGTGCACTATCCGGCCACAGCCCGGCTTTAGTTTTTCTGTACGAACAAAACTGCCGAGTATGAAGCATGCATTATGGGTATGAACATCGCAATCGATCAGGATGTGGAAGAATTGTTAATCATGGGAGATTCCAACTTGATTATTCAACAAGCTCAAAATGAATGGGAAACTCGGGATATCAAGCTTATTCCATATAGGAAACATATGGAAGATCTTAGGAAGCGGTTTAATCCATCGAGTTCAAGTACATTCCTCGGTTTCACAATGAGCTAGCCGATGCACTAGCTACTTTAGCCTCGATGCTGCCGTATCCAGACAATGTCCGCATTGACCCACTGGAAATCCAAATTTAAGAAATACATGGTTATTGCAATACAATTGAGATTGAACCAGATGTCCTGCCATGGTATCATGATATCAAAATATTCTTGAAAACAAAGGAATATCCCGAACAAGCTAATGGAGACCAATAAAGAACCATTAGAAGGCTCACTAGTAGTTTCTTCTTGAGCGGAGATATCTTGTATAAAAGGCTCCAGATCTGAACCTTTTAAGATACATAGATGCCCAAGAGGCTGGAAGAATCATGAATGAAGTGCACGCAGGAGTGGGTGAACCCCATATGAATGGATATGTCCTTGCAAAGAAAATCCTTCGGCCAGGCTATTACACGATAACTATGGAAAAGGATTGTTTTAGTTCTGTCCGAAAGTGCCATCAGTGTCAGGTACATGATGACCTGATTCATGCACCGCCTTCAGAATTGCATCCTATGTCAGCACCGTTGCCATTCGTTGCTTGGGGTATGGATGTCATTGGGCCAATCGAGCCGAAAGCTTCAAATGGTCATAGATTCATTTAGTTGCCATTGATTATTTCACAAAGTGGGTTGAAGCAGTCACTCTCAAAGCTGTCACAAAGAAAGCAGTGGTGGACTTCGTGCATTCCAACATTATTTGTCATTTTGGTATTTCTAAAACTATCATTACGGACAATGCTGAAAATTTGAACAGTCATTTGATGAGGGAGGTATGCGAACAATTTAATATCATGCATCGTAATTCTACCCCTTATCGGCCCAAAGCTAACGGTGTTGTTGAGGCAGCAAACAAAAACATCAAGGAGATTCTTAGGAAAATAATTCAAACTTCTAGACAATGGCATGAAAAGTTTCCTTTTCATTGTTGGGATATCATACAACCCTGCACACATCAGCTGGGGGCAACACCCCGTATATTGGTTTATGAAGCCGTAATACCTGCAGAAGTTGACATTCCATCTCTTCGAATCATCATTTAAACTGAGATCGAGGACAATGAATGTGTCAATACCTATCTAGAACAGTTAACCCTGATTGATGAAAAGCGGATGGCCACAGTTTGCCACGGGCAGTTGTATCAACAAAGAATGGCCCGTGCCTACAACAAGAAAGTGTAGCCTAGGAACTTTCAAGTGGGGATACTCGTTTTGAGACGTATTCTCCCATACCACAAGGAAGCAAAAGGGAAGTTCGCTTCAAACTGGAAGGATTCGTACATTATAAGAAAATTGTTGCCAACAAGAGCATTGTACTTGGGAGACATTGAAGGAAGTGACCCTGAAACAGCTGTCAATGCAGACGCGGTCAAAAGGTATTATGTTTAACCCTTTTTTGGTACTGATATTCTCCGATTAGGATGACGAAGGCTTTCATTCTCGCTACCCAAACAATGTTAACCCTTCGCAAACCCTTTCAGCTGGTTACCCTTATTTGATTATCCTCTTTGGAACCCAAAACTGTTGTTGAAAAAAAACAAAGCAAAACAACAAAAAACAAAAAGAAAATAAAAAAACAAAGCAAAACAGCAAAAAACAAAAAAGCTAATCAAGAAAAAAGAATTCCTGAACTACGTTCGACTTGATTCCAAAAGGATATGTAGGCAGCCTCTCTCTGGGGTTCAGTCACACCAAAATAAAAATCCACATTTCTCCAAAGGTTGAAATTGGGGCAGAAGTTATAATGGTTTGGTGAAGGTTTGCTTAAAAGGTTCCAAAGTTGTAATTCAATCCCCAAACTCTTTTTACCCCAAATCCTATTCAAATCCTTCAGATCAATCGGTAATGATGTTTGAAATTGGAGGATGTGGTTACTTGGATCTGATACAATCAAATGAGAGAAATAAAATGAGAGAGTCTTATTGGTGAAAACACACATGGGCACCATAAGGCGAGGTAAGCAGAGAAATTGAAAATGAGAGACTCTTGTTAGTGGAAACTCGCAATGAGCACTATAAGGTGACAGTGAGAAGAGAAATGAGAGAGGTTGGTTGGTCAAAACCCGCAAAGGGCTTCACTGATAGAAAAAGGAATCCCTTACAACCATTGGCACTAATAGAGTCCGCACAGGGTTTCTCGATTTTGAGGTATGGGTTACAATGGGTTTATGAGAGTTGGACGGTTTGAATAGATCGGGTATCCAGTCTAAGAAGCATGTCATGTCTATTAAAGTCTGCATGCACTCTAGATAAGTCTTTCTTTCCTTTTCTCGAAAGGGACATTTCTCGTTTAAATTCATTTTCATGTCCGTTGTTTACTCTTTTGTATCCCTTTCGGTCTAATTCTCCTCCGAAAATAATACAAAGAAAAGATGGCAAGATTGATTTTATAGGGTTTTGTTTGACAAAAGCTAAAATTCAAGAAAAGCACCCCACCTCAGCAGATGCATCAAATCGACCTCGACTAGCTATGATGGCCGATTCTCAATAGTCAAAAAGTCTTAAAAATAAAGGAGATCAAAGTCAAGTGCCGATAAAGGCAAAATAAGATGGAAAAAGGCCAAGCCCCACACGGGTCAATCATCATGTGGAACTTTGGAAAGTCAAGATCCCCGGGATTAGAAATGAAACCAATTTCCAGAGAGCCAGCGAGCAAGGGAGATTTTATTAAAGGAGATGGGCCAAGATCAAGTGATTGAAACAATCAAGGACACGAAACTGACCACCGTTTCAAACTGACAAAATGTTTTTTGATTTGAAAACAGGTATACAAGAACAATCCAAAACAACTCAACAAAGAGCAAGTGCGATAAAAGCAAAATACGCAGAGACAAAAACGGGTCTGCAGCAAAAGTTAACCCGAAAAAGGGAGGTACCTTTCAAACTCTTCATTCATTCTTCTAAATAAAATGAAAAGTGAAATAAACAAAAATAAAAAATTCAAAACCATGGTAGCATAGGGTCTCCAATCTCTAGCTACGTTTTTTCTAACATACGGTCTCATTCCCTAGTCGATGCCAGCATAACCAGGTAACCTTTCCAACATAGGGTCCCACCCCCTAGTTATTTCCAGCATATCCCGATGACTTTCCCGGCATAACCCGAGGACCTTTCCGGCATAACCCGAAGACCTTTCTGGCATAAGCCGATGACCTTCCCAGCATAACCCGAGGACCTTTCCAGCATAACTTGATGACTTTCTCGGCATAACCCGAGGACCTTTCCGGCATAAGCCGATGACTTTCGCAGCATAACCTGAGGACATTTCCGGCATAACCCGATGACCTTCCCATCATAACCTGAGAACTTTTCTGGCATAACCCGATGACCTTTTCCGGCATAACCCAATGACTTTCCCAGCATAACCCGAGGACCTTTCCGGCATAACTCGATGACCTTCCTGGCATAACCCGAGGACTTTCCCGGCATAACCCAATGACTCTGCCAGCATAACCTGGTAGTCTTTTCCAGTATAGGGTCCCGCTCCCTTGTTGATGTCAGCATAACCGGGTAATCTTTCCAACTTAGGGCCTTCGATCGCCATTTGATTTTATTTTAGATATAGGGTCTCCACTCTCTAATATCTTTTTCTCAAGGATACACAATCCTAATTTTATTGCATTCAATAAAGAAATAATTTAGATTTTTTTTGCAATAACTCACGAAATTTTCCTAGTGAAAACTGGGCAGAAAAAATGTGTTCGTTTATTTGTTTTGGTGCCTGAACAGGTTTTTACCATAAGCCACGAGGTTTGAGATGACTAAAAGAAGAAGTCTCAGTCCCAATAAAAGGAAAGAAAAACAAGAAAGGAAGTTGAACTCTAAGTGCAGGAGCGGAGAAAAGATGCGGACTGTTGAAGATATGATTGAAGTCACAAGCTTTGCATGTCCTGCCTTGATCCGAAAAGCTGAAGAAGAATGAACCCGCGGTTGCAGCTAACGAGCATCAAGATTCAGATCCGAGTCTATAGCAAGAACCAACCAACACTCAAGATCAAGCTTTAGAAGGTTCATAGATAGGAATCTTGTAACTCGTAGTTGATAGGCTTAGCTACTTTAGCTTTTCATTTATCATTTGGTGTAATTAGGAGCTCATCAAGAAGAAACATCAGCAACATTAGTGAAATCACAGTTTCTCGGTAGTCCCAGCTACCAAAACTTTTAGAACTACACTGACCTGATTCCTTTATAGCCAAGGATATGTAGGCAACCTCCAAAGCAAGGTTCGGTCAGACTTTTTCCCAAAAATGCTTTCCATGGAGTTTTAAGCGGGCAAAAATCGCTCGTAGTTTCTCATTTTATCTTTGCTCGAAAACTCTTAGTGTTTCCGAAGAGGAGCTGCTGTGAACATGTGACTTTTGCCCTATTAGAAATACTCCTACAAAATAAAAGAAAATAGATTTTTTCCAAATGGTTTTTCAATTTTTATAGGAATTTTATAGTATTTTTATTAATTTATTTGCATTTTGTACACGTTTAATTTTGTTAAAATCATGAAAAATATCAAAAATACTATGCATTGAATAATCGATTTTATGTTCCTATTTTTAGGATTAATTGTTTAATTAATTGCATTATTAAAATAAAATCACAAAAAAATAATGCTCATTTTACATTTTAGATTTTTATTTTAGATTAACAATTTTCTCTTCATTAATTTAGGATTAACTAATTTTGTAATTATTATAAGTAGACAATTAGTTTTATTTTATAGATTTAAAATTAGAATTTACTTAATTTAGTTTAGGATTTTAAATTAAAGAAAAAGAAAAAAAAAAGAAAAAAGGGTTGATTTTGTTTTAGATTTGGGCCACACAAGAGACTAAATGCAATGGCCCAAACGGCTCTTATACTTGTTCAAACCCAGGCCCAATACCCAAATATACCTGGTCCAACGCCCTCACCCAAAACTACCCCATTTCCACGTTCTTTCATCACATCAATTGGATTCATTTGATCTAACGGCTCAGAACTTAATACTTTAAAACCCTATAACTGACCGAGACACCCCCAAACCTTATACACCCATTTCATTTCCGTCTCCTTCTCCCAAATAAACTAAACCCTAGACGCCCTCTCACCCCATGCCGACTCCGCCTCTCTCTGCCGTCGGGAAATCGCCTTACGACGGCGGAGCATCACCAAATTCACCCTCAACAATTCTAAGCCTCCCCTTTACACTATCCTACTATCAATTTCCTCTAAATCACCATCCAAGTATGTCAATTCCACATCTGAAACCCAAACCCTAGTTCACCCAAACTCCTCCAAATCTACTGAAAATCACACCCCATAACCTCCACACCCCCTAAACTCAAATCCCTTATTGATTTCCCCAAACAACCACACAAAATTTCGGAATTCCAAATCTAAGAGGCAGTTAGTTTGTTCAAAAAAACTCTCGAGTTCGCTATTTCCTCAGTGTTCAAGTTCAAAGGCTTGTTCTCTGATGCCTTCTTCACGGTTTAGGCTCCCATGAGTATTTTCTTTCATGGAGAGCCGGTCAAAATCCATGCAAGGCCGGATCCCTTGAAATAAAAGACCTTTGTTGGTCAATTAGCGCGGAGAAAGACATCTCAGGCCATCTTATGTTTCTTTTATTTCATAAATGGTAAGGTATCACCACTGTCCTCTCCATTCTCTTCTTTTTAGGATCGAGTTAGTAAATTCTTTTTTCTAGTTCGTTAATTTGTTTGTTTTGTTTGAGAGTCGTCCCTGCTTCAATCCTTGGTCATGTTGAAAAATCAGTCTTTTTTAGGGGTTTATTAACTTGGGTTAATTCATGTTCATTTAGTTTTTTTTTGTTGTTCGTAATCATTTGTTAGTATTCCTAAATTGCCTAATTAGTTTGACTCTTCAATAGTTTTGTTTAATTAATATCTGCCAAATTAGCGTAGGGTTAGTTTTTATTTCATTCAGTTGTCTTGTGTTGTTGTTATTTGTCTAAACTTGTTTGCCTATACTAGTCATCAAACCTGTTAGTCTGAAGAGCGCTTGTGGAGTTCATTATCAACTAGGTTCATTTTAGGGTTTAGGTTTATTTTTAAATTTTCAGACGTTTAAAATTTAATTACATTGTCTAGATTTGTTTGCTGTTTGATTTGTCAATTGATATTGGCTTGCTTGTTTCTGTTTTCCTTAATTTGTAAGTCACTAGGAACTTATAGGGTTCAATTGAACAAAAGGAAACTTTGAGGGGTCATTTGAGGGGTGGAAAAAAGGAAAATGGGATAAGATCATGTCAGAAGGTTCTAGAATATGCGCAGCTCGCCCTATTTGGCATGTACAAAAATACTGAAACCAATTAGGGGCAAGCAACTGTCCATCTGTTGAAAGATGCTCTTTGTAGGCTGAAGGGAATAATTCCCTTATCCTTTTTAACACATGGCATTTTGATGCCCATAAATAAGACCCATTGCATTCATTAGAGATAGATTTTCGAACCCTAAAAACACTCAAAAAGGCTTAAGCTACTGTTTCATTGATAGCTGATTTTATTTTCCTCTGTTTTTAGCAAAAATTTGAAAACTCTCTCTGGGATTTCTGGTTTTCTGATTCGAGTTTGGTATAAGCTGAAGTTGTGTACTGCTGTGATTTGCAATTGTCTTCTACTCATTTCTTGCTGAAGTTCTTACTATACTTTATTCTTTGTTGTATCCAAGTACCTCATGAACTTTGAGTGACAAAAGATGAAGTTGTAACATGTTGTTTTGAAATTGAACTTCGGATCATTTTCTTTGCCTATGATGTATTCTATGTATTTAGCTTTATAGTTTCTTTTTAGCTTTGTTTAAGCATGCTAAAACTAGTGTTCTAATCTTCAATTTAGTTGAAATATTTGTAAGTATGAATGTTCAAAATAGTTTGGCTGTTCCATGTGATGTTTTGACAGTTTTGAAATGCTATGTAATTATAGTAGTTCCTTTGGTCGTTTATTGAGAATGCTGGATATGTACTGGACATGCCCAAAGTAGGCCATGTTTGATTATTGGGTACACTTAGTTGAAATATTTCGCTTTTCAACATTGTTAAAGCGATTGTATGTATAAGTTTATTCATGAATAAGTTTAGTGTTTAATATTTTGTTGTTAATAACATGTTAATAGGTTAAACTTATGATATGGTTTGTCAGCCTTTGATTTTTCTATTATTTTTGTATTGTTTTGTGTTACATGTGATTTAGAGGACATTGAGCCTCATTGGGCCTTAATGTCGAAGGCTCTTTATGTAGTTCTAGTATTTATGTAGTTCTTTTTTGTCATATGTAAAAGTAAAGGAAATTAGGCCTTATTAGGGCATAGACGTTGCAGGTCCTCTTGATAAAATAGTTGGGCCTGATGTTGGCCCAGATGAGGCAGCTTGTTAAAATCAGGCCCAACGTGTACCTGCTCCGTTTTTCCTTTCACTTTTGGGCTCAATTTCTAGCCCAAGAAACTTCAACACTTTATCCATGTCACGACCCGATCCCCAAACCTGATCGTGATGGCGCCTCTCGTGAAGACAAGGCCACCCAGACAAAAACGGAACACCTCTTTTAAACAGTTACTCATCATAAACAGTAATAACATATAATATAATGCTCATAAATTGCGGAATTTAACGATAATAGCAGCAGGAACCATCCCGACACAGCCTAAATCGGGGTGTCACATGTCATGAGCTACTACAGAATCTACTATAGGTCTACAAAGTACGGGATCCAATACAACAGTTTGAAGAAAACATAAATGATAGAGGATAAGAGAGTCGAGGGGCTGCGGACGTCAACAGCTACCTCGTAACTCCAAATCACTGCCTAGCCTGGAAGGAATTAGCGCTCAGGTGCAGACTCTGCTATACCTGAATCTGCACACATGGTGCAAGGAGTAATGTGAGTACTCCGACTCAGTGAGTAATAATTACAAACAATGGCTGAAAGTATGAAAACACGTAAAGGCACAAAGCAATTCCATATCAAGCAGTAAAATCACTTAAAGCAGTAAATCAGTGAAGAAATTGAATGATATTGCTTTTTAAAACAAGTAAAACAGGTAATTTAACAGGTAATTAACAAGTAGAAATCCGCCCCTCGGGCATAGTATCAATCGCTCAGTATAGTATCAGCCCCTCGGGCTCACTCTCAGTACAGTATCAGCCCCGCGGGCTACCACATAATCACTCAGCATAATGGTCAGCCATTGTTACCTGACCAACTTTCATCAAACAGTGTCATTGTTACCATTGTTTCAAATCACATGGGTACCCACGCTCACTGTGGGTGTGCAGACTCCGGAGGGGCCCCTTACGGCCCAAGCGCTATATCAAGCCACCTCGTGGCATCATCACTCAACATATCCTCACATCACTCAAGCCACCGCATGGCATAAATAGTATCTCAGGCCCTCGGCCTCATATCACTCAGCATATCCTCACATATGGCCCTCGGCCTCACTCAGTCCAGAAATCATCATAAGCCCCTTGGGCATTAGTAAACCAATAGTTCTCAGCCCGAAACATTATGTAGAAATATCATTTAAGTTTCATATCTGAGTAAAAGTGGCTGGGTTTGTAAAACAGTAGATATCAACAAGACTGAGTTCAAATAATAAGTCAAGCAGTAAGGAAACAATGATAAAAATCCCCGAAGGGTCCAAATAGTTGGCACGAAGCCTAATTATGGCAATCATCCCAAATCATGATGGTAAAAATGAATTTCAGTCAAATATTCGGTAAAATCATCAATCGGGATGGACCAAGTCACAATCCCCAGTAGTGAAAACCCCATGCTCATCATCCAGCGCGTATCTTGCCTCAATATAGCACTACGACGTGCAATCCAGGGTTTCAAACCCTCAGAACATCATTTACAACCATTACTCACCTCGAACTGGCTAATTCTCTAGCTCACGACGCCTTTTCCCCTTGAATTGTCCTCCACGCGCGTTGAATCTATCCAAAATCAGAACGAATACGTCACAATATGCTAAGGGAACAAAGCCCAAGCGAAAACATACGAAAAATATCAAAAATCTCGAAATTAGCAAAACTCGAGCCCCGGGCCCACGTCTCGGAATCGGGTAAAATTTACATTTTCAGAATCCTCATACCCTCACGAGTCTAACCATACAAAAATTATCCAATTTCGATACCATTTGGCCCTTCAAATCATCATTTTACATTTTTTAAAGGTCACAATTTTCTTCCCAAATTCCATCCTAAATCACGAATTGAATGATGAATTCAGTGATAGATTCATGTACTCTAGCCAAAATCTGAGTTAGAATCACTTACCCGATGAATTTTCTTGAAAAACCATCGAAAAATCGCCAAAATCCGAGCTCTCTAGGTCAAAATATCAAATAAAACCCAAAAATGACCGCGGTCCGTGCAAAATCAGAGGGGTCCGCGCAAAAATGACTGCGGCCGCGCAGGTCTTGCTCTGCAGGGACAGACTCTAGTATTTTGGCCATAACAATCGCTATAGATGTCCAAATTGCGATATCGTTGCCTTTCTGGAAATTAGATACGAAGAGCTACAACTTTCGTTTTTGAATTGCCTCAAAATTCCTTGTGTATCAAACGATATGAGCTTCTGAAGTAGGACCAGCAACCTGCAATCTTCACGACCGCGGCCGCGACCACTTTTACGCGTCCAACACTAGGCCAGCGCGCCCAGCGCGAAAAGGAGCGCGGTCCGCGCCAAATCTGCTGATCCCTCCATTTTTCCAAGTTCCGGGGTGTCCGTACTCGCTCAAAACTCACCCGAAACGCACCTGAGGCTCCCGGGACCTCAACCAAAAGCACCAACGCATCCTAAACATTATTCAACCTCGTTCCAATCATCAAAACACCTCGACTAACACCAAAATCATCAAATCACCTCGAATTCAAGCCTATGAATCTTAAGAACTTCCAAATTCCATTTTTGATCAAAAACCCAACCAAACCACGTCCGAATGACCTCAAATTTTGCAGTCAAATCCAAAATGACATAACGAAGCCACAGAAACTCTCGGAATTCCATTCCGACCCTCGGATCAAAATATCACCTATCAACCGAAATTCGCCAAAATACTAACTTCGCCAATTCAAGCCTAATTCTACACCGTACCTCCAAAACCACTTCCGATCACTCTCCTAAGTCACAAATCACCTCCCGAAGCTAACCGAACCATCAGAACTCACATCCGAACCCTCTAACACATAAGTCAACATCCGGTTGACTTTTCCAACTTAAGTCTTCTTAAAAGAGACTAAGTGTCTCATTTCTTGCCAAATCCTCTCCGAACTCGAACTAATCATCTCGATCCCATAAAATACGGATAACAAAGAGTAAAAAAGCTGAAATGGGGGAAATGGAGCGGTAACTCATGAGATGACTGGCTGGGTCGTCACATCCTCCCCAACTTAAACAAACGTTCGTCCTCGAACGAGTCAAGAAACATACCTGAAGCTTCAAACATATGAGGATATCTGCTCTGTATCTCCTGCTCGGTATCCCAGGTGGCCTCCTCCACGGGCCAACCTCTCCACTGCACCTTCACTGAAGCTATATCCTTTGACCTCAACTTCCGAACCTGGCGACCCAAAATAGCTACTAGCTCCACATCAATGGTCAAATCGTCATCCAACTGAACCGTGCTCATGTCCAAAACATGAGACGGATCCCCAATACACTTTCGGAGCATAGAAACATGAAATACCGGATGCACACTCAATAGGCTGGGTGGTAAAGCAAGCTCATAAGCCACCTCCCCAATCCTCCGAAGCACCTCAAAAGGCCCAATGAACCGAGGACTCAACTTGCCTTTCTTCCCAAATCTCATAACACCCTTCATGGGCGAAACCTTCAGCAGGACCTTCTCACCGACCGTGTAGGACACATCTCGAACCTTCCGGTCCGCATAACTCTTCTGACGTGACTGCGTTGTACGAAGCCTCTCCTGAATCACCTTCACCTTCTCTAAGGCATCCTGAACCAAATCTGTCCCCAATAGTCTAGCCTCGCCGGGCTCGAACCAACCAACTGGAGATCTACACCGCCTCCCATACAAAGCCTCATATGGAGCCATCTGAATACTCGACTGGTAGTTGTTGTTGTAAGCAAACTCTGCAAGTGGTAGAAACTTATCCCATGAACCTCCAAAGTCAATAACACAAGCACGCAACATGTCCTCCAATATTTGAATAGTACGCTCGGACTGTCCGTCCGTCTGAGGATGAAACGTTGTGCTCAACTCTACCTGAGTACCCAACTCTCTCTGCACGGCACTCCAGAACTGCGAAGTAAACTGAGTACCTCTATCTGAGATGATGGAAACAGGAACGCCATGCAACCGAACAATCTTCCGGATATAAATCCCTGCCAACTGCTCTGAAGAATAGGAAGTACACATAGGAATGAAGTGCGCAGACTTGGTCAACCGATCCACAATCACCCAAATAGCATCGAACTTCTTCATAGTCCGAGGAAGTCCAACCACAAAGTCCATCGTGATTCTCTCCCACTTCTACTAAGGAATAATCATCTGCTGAAATAAGCCACCCGGTCTCTGATGCTCATACTTCACCTGCTGATCACCGAGCTACACATCCCACAATATCTTTCTTCATTCTTCTCCACCAATAGTGCTGCCTCAAATCCTGATACATCTTCACGGCACCCGGATGAATGGAATACCGCGAGCTATGGGCCTCCTCCAGAATAAGCTCTCTAAGCCCATCCACATTGGGCACACAAATCCGGCCCTACATCCTTAACACACCATCATGACCGACAGTCACATCTCTGGCATCATCATGCTGGACTCTGTCCCTAAGGACAAGCAAATGCGGATCATCATATTGTCGCTCTCTGATGCAATCATATAAGGAAGACCGAGAAACCACACAAGCCAACACCCAACTGGGCTCTGAAATATCCAACCTTACGAACCGATTGGCCAAGGCCTGAACATCAACTACAAGAGGTTTCTCCCCAACATGAATATATGCCAAACTCCCCATACTCACTGCCTTTCGGCTCAAAGCATCGGCCACCACATTGGCCATTCCCGGATGGTACAATATAGTGATATCATAATCCTTAAGCAACTCCAACCATCTTCGCTGCCTCAAATTAAGATCCTTTTGCTTGAACAAATGCTGAAGACTGCGATGATCAGTGAACACCTCACAAGATACGCCATACAAGTAATGCCTCCAAATCTTCAATGCGTGAACTATGGAAGCCAACTCCAAATCATGAACGGGGTAGTTCTTCTCATGGGGCTTCAACTACCGAGAAGCATAAGCAATAACTCTACCCTATTGCATCAACACACAACCAATCCCAACTCTTGAAGAATCACAATACACAGTATATGAACCTGAAGCTGATGGCAAAACCAACACTGGAGATGTGGTCAAGGCTGTCTTGAGCTTCTGAAAGCTCTCCTCACACTCGTCCGACCATACGAATGGAGCACCCTTCCGAGTCAACTAGGTCAAGGGCGATGCAATGGATGAAAATCCCTGAACAAACCGGCAATAATAGCTTGCTAACCCAAGAAAGCTACAAATATCTGTGGCTAAGGACAGTTTGGGACAACTCTGAACTGCCTCTATCTTCTTCGGATCAACCTATATGCCCTCGATGGACACCACGTGCCCCAAGAAAGCCACTAAACTGATCCAAAACTCATACTTGGAGAATTTTTCATAAAGCTTCTCCTCCCTCAGTATCTGCAACACAACTCTCAAATGCTCCGTGTGCTCATCCTGACTACGCGAGTACACCAGAATATCATCAATGAATACAATAACGAATGAATCCAGATAAGGCCGAAATACATTGGTCATCAAATGCATGAATGCTGCTGGGGCATTAGTTAGCCCGAAGGACATAACAAGAAAATCATAATGACCATATCTAGTCCTGAAAGCAGTATTAAGAATATCTGAATCCCGGATCTTCAACTGGTGATAACCCGAACGGAGATCAATCTTGGAGAACACCCTCGCTCCCTGAAGCTGATCAAATAAATCATCAATGCGAGGTAACGGATACTTGTTCTTAATTGTTACTTTGTTCAATTGCCTATAATTAATGCACATTCTCATGTTGCCATCCTTCTTCTTCACAAACAAAACCGGTGCACCCCAAGGGGACACACTAGGCCAAATGAACCCCTTATCTAGGAGTTCCTGAAGCTGTTCTTTCAATTCCTTCAACTCTGCTGGTGCCATACGATATGGCGGAATAGAAATGGGCTGAGTGCCCGGCACCAGGTCCATACCAAAATCAATATCCTTGTCTGGTGGCATGCCCAGCAGGTCTGTAGGAAAAACATCGGGAAAATCCCTCACAACTGGGACAGAATCAATACTAGGAGTCTCAGCCCCAACATCCCTCACAAATGCTAGATATGAAAGGCAACCCTTCCCAACCATACGCTGGGCCTTCAAGAAGAGATCACTCTACTAGGGATATAATCAGTCACACCACGCCACTCGATCCACGGTACACCCTACGTTAGCCAAAGTGACTGTCTTAGCATGGTAATCTAGAATAGCACAACACGGAGATAGGCAATCCATGCCCAAAATGACATCAAAATCCACCATGCTCAATAGCAATAGATCCACTCGGGTCTCCAGACCCCCAATAGTCACCACACATGACCGGTACACACGGTCTACAACAACAGTATCGCCCACTGGGGTAGATACATGAACAGGTAAAACAAGAAACTCACGGGGCGTACCCAAATAACAAGCAAAGTATGATGACACATAAGAAAAGGTGGAACCGGGATCAAATAATACCGAGGCATCTCTGTGGCAGAATGGAACAATATAGCTCTTAACCGTGCAATCAACTTAATTAATAGCATACTCCCCAACTTTGATCAAAGCCATATAATAAAACGTACTCAATAAATCATAATGCACATACTCTATTGTTGCTGTAATACCATAGTGAGATTGAACTCACTCCTTCATAAGCTTGTGGAAACACAAATCATTTGGAATTTTAACTCTTCTACAATTCTTGCATTCACTCACACAACAGTTAAGCCCACTCTCTAGGCAACACAATTTAGATTTCAACGCATATTCTTCACTTGTGAATGAGATCTTCTAATAGACAACATAAGGATCACACCACCTTAGAACACTCCGGATGAGATAACCCACCTGTTTTGCCTCCAATTAACATTTTGTATTCCACTGTCATACACATTACATAGTCACTTAATCTTCCTGAGTCTAAACTCATACCGTAATATGAAATTTACTTCACTCCAAATAGGAGACATGAAAAGATTATTCACGCGCCCATAACTCGGGGCTACACATCCAATTACAATGGAAATCAAACACTTAATGGTTCATCTATCATCCAGCAGACTTTTCTCGTCACTTCCGAGTCATATAGATACATCTCGCAGAACTAACATACTCACCACATAGCTATCCAGTCATCACTCAAACCAATAGGGGCGATACCGAACATATAAGTTCAAAATACTTGCTCACACAATCAGTACCTCGGTGCTCAAGCCATAGGTAAAGATCCGACCTCAAGTCCTCCAGACCGGCCCAACATCAACTCATAGAGATCATATCTCGCCCATCGATCGGGGAATCACAAGCCGTTGATGCACATCTGATACTGAGCGCTCATACGCACATACGAACACGTGGAAGGAATTTCAAGAGTTACTTTACAAGCTGAATCAAGGACGCACGATAAGAATTCAAGAATGTGAAGTTCTTTCCTAAAGGTTTTGTAGCCTCTCGAGGATAAATACAGACGTCTCCGTACCGATCCGCGAGACTCTACTAAAACTGCTCATGACTCGTGAGACCTAAGTAACCTAGGCTCTGATACCAACTTGTCATGACCCGATCCCTGAACCCGGTCATGGTGGCACCTCTCGAGAAGACAAGGCCAGCTAGACCAAAATGGAACACCTCTTTTAAATAGTTACTCATCATAAACATTAATAACATATAATATAATGCTCATAAATTGCGGAATTTAACGATAATAACAGCAGGAACCATCCCGACACAGCCCAAATCGGAGTTTCACAAGTCATGAGCTACTATAGAATCTACTATAGGTCTACAAAGTACGGAATCTGATACAATAGTTTGAAGAAAACATAAATGATAGAGGATAAGAGAGCCAAGGGGCTGCGGACGTCAACAGCTACCTCATAACTCCAAATCACTGCCTAGCCTGGAAGGAATCAGTGCTCAGGTGCGGACTCTGCTATACCTGAATCTGCACACATGGTGCAGGGAGTAAGGTGAGTACTCCGACTCAGTGAGTAATAATTACAAATAATGGTTAAAAGTAAGAAAACACATAAAGGCACAAAGCAATTCCATATCAAGCAGTAAAATCACTTAAAGTAGTAAATCAGTGAAGAAATCGAATGATATTCCTTTTTAAAACAAGTAAAACAGGTAATTTAACAAGTAATTAACAAGTAGAAATCCGCCCCTCAGGCATAGTATCAATCGCTCAGCATAGTATCAACCCCTCGGGCTCACTCTCAGTACAGTATCAGCCCCGCGGGCTACCTCACAATCACTCAGCATAATGGTCGCCATTGTTACCTGACCAACTTTCATTAAACAGTTTCATTGTTACCACTATTTCAAATCACATGGGTACCCGCACTCACTGTGGGTGTGCAGACTCCGGAGGGGCCCCTTACGGCCCAAGCACTATATCAAGCCACCACGTGGAATCATCACTCAACATATCCTCACATCACTCAAGCCACCGCATGACATAAATAGTATCTCAAGCCCTCGGCCTCATATCACTCAGCATATCCTCACATATGGCCCTCGGCCTCACTTAGTCCAGAAATCATCATAAGCCCCTTGGGCATTGATAAAATAGTAGTTCTCAGCCCAAAACATGATGTAAAAATATCATTTAAGTTTCAAATCTGAGGAAAAGTGACTGAGTTTGTAAAACAGTAGATATCAACAGGACTGAGTTCAAATAATAAGTCAAGCAGTAAGGAAACAGTGATAAAAATCCCCGAAGGGTCCAAATAGTTGGCACGAAGACCAATTATGGCAATCGGCCCAAATCATGATGGTAAAAAATGAATTTCAGTCAAATATTCGGTAAAATCATCAATCAGGATGGACCAAGTCACAATCCACAGTAGTGAAAACCCCACGCTCATCATCAAGCGCGTATCTTGCATCAATATAGCATTACGATGTGCAATCCGGGGTTTCAAACCCTCAGAACATCATTTACAACCATTACTCACCTCGAACTGCTTAATTCTCTAGCTTAAGACTCCTTTGCCCCTTGAATTGGCCTCCACGCGCGTCGAATCTATCCAAAATCAGAACGAATACGTCACAATATGATAAGGGAACAAAGCCCAAGCGAAAACATTCGAAAAATATCAAAAATCTCGAAATTGGCAAAACCCGAGCCCCAGGCCCACATCTCGGAATCGGGTAAAATTTACATTTTCAGAATCCTCATAACCTCACGAGTCTAACCATACAAAAATTATCCAATTCCGATACCATTTGGCCCTTCAAATCATCATTTTAAATTTTTAAAAGGTTTCACAATTTTCTTCCCAAATTCCATCGTAAATCACGAATTGAATGATGAATTCAGTAATAGATTCATGTACTCTAGCCAAAATCTGAGTTAGAATCACTTACCCGATGAATTTTCTTGAAAAACCTTCGAAAAATCGCCAAAATCCGAGCTCTCTAGGTCAAAATATCAAATAAAACCCAAAACCTCGTATTTATAGAGTACCCCTCGGATTCCGACACCGCTGACCGCACAAAAATGACCGCGGTCCGCGCAAAACCAGTGGGGTCCGCGCAAAAACGACCGCGGCCGCGTAGGTTTTTCTCTGTAGGGACATGGTTTAGTATTTTGGCCATAACTTTCGCTAGAGATATCTAACTTGTGATATCTCTACCTTTCTGGAAACTAGACCTGAAGGGATACAACTTTCGTTTTTGAATCGCCTCAAAATTCATTGTGTATCAAAAGATATGAGCTTCCAAAGTAGGACCTGCATCCTGCAGTCTTCACGACCGCGGCCGCGGCCACTTTGTCGCGGCCAGCACTAGGCCAGCGCGCCCAGCGCGAAAAGGAGCGCGGTACGCGCCAAAACTGCTGCTCCATCCATTTTTCTAAGTTCTGGGGTGTCCGTACTCGCTCAAAACTCACCCGAAACACACCCGAGGCCCCGGGGACCTCAACCAAAAGCACCAGCACATCCTAAACATTATTCAACCTCGTTCCAATCATCAAAACATCTCGACTAACACCAAAATCATCAAATCACCTCGAATTCAAGCCTATGAATCTCAAGAACTTCCAAATTCCATTTTTTATCAAAAATCCAACCAAACCACGTCCGAATGACCTCAAATTTTGCAGACAAATCCAAAATGACATAAAAGAGCTACAGAAACTCTCGGAATTTCATTCCGACCCTCGGATCAAAATCTCACCTATCAACCGGAATTCACCAAAATACTAACTTCGTCAATTCAAGCCTAATTCTACACCGTACCTCGAAAACCACTTCCGATCACTCTCCTAAGTGACAAATCACCTCCCGAAACTAACCGAACTATCGGAACTCACATCCGAACCCTCTAACACATAAGTCAACATCCAGTTGACTTTTCCAACTTAAGCTTTCTTAAAAGAGACTAAGTGTCTCATTTCTTACCAAATCCTCTCCGAACTCGAACTAATCATCTCGATCCCATAAAACACGGATAACGAAACGTAAAGAAGCTGAAATGGGGGAAATGGAATGGTAACTCATGAGACGACTGGCCGGGTCGTCACAATCCACTAAGTTTACTTTTCAGAAAATGAAAAGACGAGTTTAACATCGAAGGCATTTTGTCTTTAAAAAAAATTGGGCCTGGTGTTGGCTCGATCATTTGCCAAGTAAACGTTAGGCAGGCTTGACTCCTCATCCTCATTCTTGGGCTGAATTTTAAGCCCATTTGGCACTAGCCTTTAGGTTTAACGTTGTCCATAATAATGCAATGGGCCTTCTGCTTGCCCAAATCTTTTTAAGAATAAAAAGGCTAGCTTATCTTCCAATGCTTACTCACAATTAGTAGCCTCATATTGAACCTCAAATTAGTTTTTTTTTAATATTAACATCCGTAGTTTGCTTTCGTTGAGTACAATCTTTTATTGAAATAAATTGAGGCGTGTCATTCCAAATGGATCCCATAATCTATGACCCTCATGTAAATACAAAAACTAGTGTGGAAAATATTTTGAACATTCGTAGTTTGCTTTAGGAGCGTTTATAATAAATTATCATGACTATGGGTACGGTTCCCATGGCATAGTCGTTATACCTAATTCTTAAATTCGGATGTGCATTTCATGTAACCTAATCATAAAAACTTCGAACAATAATAAAATAAATAGGTCACGAATCGCGGGTGCATTTCATGTAGCATGGTTTGCAGCATGTTCCAAAACAAACAAGTGTATGACAATCGTCACTTGTTCAAAAAATGAATCCATAAATCCTAAAAGCGGTTATAAAGTTAAAAATGCACAATAGATTTAAAACACATAATAAATCAGATAATTAGGCCAATTATTAATAGTTAAGCGACCGTGCCCGAACCACGGAACCCGAGAATGCCTAATACCTTCTCCCGGGTTAACAAAATTCCTTATCTAGAATTTCTGATTTCGCAGACTTTTAAATAAAGTAAAAAATTTCCTCGATTTGGGATTTAAAAAAAAAACGGTGACCTGGAACACCATAAATTATTCCAAGTAGCGACTCTAATTTAAATAAAATAATCCCATTTCAATTAATGTCACTTCAATTTGAAAAACTCCCTTATATCCCTCTTATGGGTAAAAATGGAGGTGTGACAATGTGCAGAGGTTAACATGAGCCCATATTTGCATTGTATTTGCGAGTCTTAATATGTTTTGTTTGTCGCCTAGTCTTTTACATTTTGAGCAACCTAGGCTTAGTCTAGAACTATCCCAAATAAAGGTCCTAAATACCTCCAAGGCCATAGGTAAGGGACTGGTAGTGCACGCATATGAATCGAACTAGAATCAATTAGAGCGCTTTAGGTAACAACTTAAAGATAGTAATCGAGTAGCAGGAGATGATAGTCTATGCCCATTGAATACTATGAGCAACACCTCTACTCGAGGGAGTTACGAGGTATTATTTATGTTGCACGGGGTGATCCTTTAGGCTAAAATTTTAGGACCCCCCATCCCTATCAAATAGTCCTCTCGGTTCTTTATTAGACTAATCATAAGTTAAGTTCGGCCGGGACCCACCGTTGTGAACCTCGAGGGGTGCCTAACATCATCCACTCAAGGTAATTTCGAGCCCTTACCCGATCTCTGGTGATGTAAACTGGTAATACGAGTTATTTGCTCTATGTGCCCTAATGCACCCTAATGCGTTAGCTGGCGAATCTAACCAATTCCTTTTTCCTGAAACTCTCAAAGTAGTCATCAAATGTCAAAACCTGATTTCAAGAGAAAAAGGGGGCGCGACAGCATGGCGACTCTATTGGGGATTATCTTTAGGCTCTTACCATTACGAACTGGATCTATATAAATTACTCTTTTTGGATAAGTGTATTTTGTTACTTTATTTGAATATCCTTTGTTTAATTCGATTACAGCGCGTGTTTCCCTTTATTTCCTAAATCATGTTCACTTGCTTCCAACTTTTAATTTTGATATCATGTCTCTCCCCAAGCATCACCCCTTTATTTGCTTTATTACAATTCTTTCACTATGCAAACTAACTTCTTCCCTGTTTCTCTTTCCTTTGTGTCTTTACGTTCATTCAATATTGTATTTACTTACAAACATGTGAAAATACTTGACAATGTGTTATTTTGCGTAATGCATGCTCAATATCATATTCCACTCGTGCGTACTAATAACATAGTGGTACTTGATGAGTGTCCGCGCTCTTGCTAAAAAAACAACCTTTAAATTTGAAAAGGCTTATTTGCGGTGAAACTAGTCGATCAGCGGTTCAATCGACGGTTTTGTGCCTTTCCCTCTCAAGCTTTCCGCTTGAGGGTACCAGTCTAGACTTCTATAGAAACCTTACTCTAATAATAACTGTACATGCATCATGATCAAACCTAGCCTGGGTTAATATATTGTCCGCGTAATAACCCTCAAAGAAAAACTTTGCCCAAAGTCCACCGGGATTTCAATAATCCCAACGGGCGCAACCACGATATATGTATTATTTGGAGAGATAAATGCCGACATGCTAATCTTTAATGTGTAAGTAGTCAAATCCGTAGGGGACAAGGGTCTAACCCTATTTATTTTTGCAAAAATAAGGCACGGTTTCCCCAGATTCGGCATTGGCCACAATATACCACAATTACTGCTGGATTGGTAGGAAAACCTTTCGCCAAGCGACAAAAATCAAGTGAAAAGGATTCTTGGAAACGTACCCTCCTTATTGGACATCCAGCCAAACAACATGGTGAACGAGGTTGCTACTATGGTCCGGGACGGAGAAAGGGCTGTATTCCGTTTTGGCTATATAGAATTGACTCCTCTTTTGAAGGAAATAGGATGATTTGCTTGATTACCATGGGATAGTCTGGGTTTACTGGTACCAAAAAATCGCACTACCAGGGGGTTTCTGAAGATGATAGGTCTGAGAAAGAATGATAACTTAGCATGCCTAGAGAAGTCCTACATACCCTTCGACTTCCTCTATGAACGATGCGGACATAGAAAATCTAATCATATCTTCCATGATGAATTCTCCATCACTTTCATGGGTTGGACTCATCGTAGGGTTTTTGTATTCATCATCTACTTTCTATGTATGATAGCATTTCCAAGACAATTGGACAAAATTCACACCAGGTTGAACATGGTAACCAAAGATTTAATGGAGGGAATTGAGGGACAAACCTATACTATTATTCTGATTATTGTAGTAGAAATATACAGGGCTCTGGATCATTGTAAGAAAGGATTCAAACATTGTGAGGGTTGTAACTTGCTGTTGCAGATTTGGTTGTTAGAACATCTTCCGAGAGGCCAATACCGTCAAGAGTTTCCAGGGAGACCATAGAATGATCACATAGCTTTCTACCATCAAAAAGAATGACTTTTATCCAAGACAAATTTGCACAGCCAGAGATTGGGCAAAACTTTTAGCAATTTGATCGAGGAAAAGGTTCATTGGATGTTCGAGTGGTTCCCTACTAGCGAATTCATCATCTAATCTAGGGATGTTCCACATCTGGTGTTGATTGGGTTAAGGGGAATACACCCATATGTTCCTATTAGGGTCATGAGACAAGCTGGCAGAAAACAAGTCAGGCGAGTCTCCAAAATGAGTCATTACAAAGCAGATTTTCAGGATGACGCCATTCTATACAAATGTGAGGCCCAACATATGTGGCATTGGAAGATTATTATGGAAAAGGATACCATCAAGATAGATAGATATCACGCAGGTCATGTGTACTTCTACCCATCATGGTTAGAAGATAACATAACAGGAATAGTCGAGGCATGGGTTGGTCAAGGAAACAAAGTCATAGATGAGGTTGCTAAAGCACAGGTGAAGTATGAGAGGCTACACAAAAGAGTCCTTTAGTCCAAAGCTAGGCATCTGTAACAACACAAGTTAGACATGGAGTCCATCAACGAGTGGAGGGAAATGGCTACAAGGTTGACATGAAAGTTTGGAATATTTGAAGCAGGGTTTGATGAAACTGGAAGGGAAGATGAGGAAAAGGGTTGTAGACTGTAAGAATGCAGAAGGCAACGGAGGAGGACACCTAGAAAGGGTGTACCTGCTACTGGACATGCACGACCTGGGGAATCTAATTGACGGAGTCAAGAGGTTCAAATACGGAGAAGGTCCCTCTGGTATTGAGTATATTAGGTTTATCTGTTTTGAGTCATTTTTGAATTCGAATGTAATAATGCATATGTCATTAGTAACTCATTTATTTATTGTTGTTTTTAGGTTCGTCTTATTTATTACATTAATGAAATGAAGCATTTATCAACATTAAATATCTCCAAATCTACTTGTCGCTAGGCTTACCTAGGGCACAACGAGGTTTCCCATATTAGGATGCGAATTTACATTCTTGCAATACGCGTTTAAATACTGCAAATATTTTTCAGAATCCTTACTTACTTGTTTACCTTTTTGCATTTTTCTTTATTTTGATTATTCCCATCCCCTAAGGTTGGTTCGCACATACTGGCATCGTCAACATATCACACCAGATCTGGAGGCCCTCCACCTCCTCCTCCTCCAAGTAATTCGAAATGCAAGGGAAAAGCTAATATGGATGATATGAGTGGTATCCGGAAAGAAAATGTTGTGCACGTGGAAAATGTTAAAACCTTAGACAGTTGGAGTACTCCGACCCAGAATGATTTGGTCCTATGGTTGGAATAGAAAATACTGGAATTGCAAGGGGAACTTCAGCAGGTCCTCAACTTGGCAAACCGCTCCCTCACCCTAAATGTCCCAAATCTTAACCAACAAAATGCTCAAAACCTAGCACCTCCACAAAACACACCAAACCAACGTCCGCAGAATCCCTCCGCACTCCATCAATACGCAACACCTCCCCAAAATCCTAATCCTCCACCAGTACCGAATCCTCCTCAACACCAGCATTTCCAACTCAATACCTAAAACCACTTACCATACTCATCAGAATACCCCATAACCCATCCTTGATCTGCAATATTAAACTAATGATCACCACTACACTCAAACCCCCGACGCCCACAAAAAAAATCACATATACGTGGAAACCTTACCCCACTCTACTCAGCCAATCTCATACACTCTAGAATCTATCAAGAAGGACCTGCTCATTATGAATATTGCGGAGGAGACCAAGAAGTTCACAAGCCATGTCCATGGTGTTGAAGGAGGCAAAGGAATTGAGGGTCTGAATTATAAAAATCTATGCATTTAGTCACACGTGGAACTGCCGGAAGGTTACAAACCTCCTAAGTTCGAGATGTTTGACGGAACGGGTGACTCGAAGGTACATTTGATGACATACTTTGATAAGCTTGTGGGAGTTGGGAAAGATGAAAGAATTTGCATGAAACTATTCATGAGGAGTCTCACTGGAGAGCCTTATCTTGGTATATAAGTCAGAATCCCAAGAAGTGTGTTAATTGGGTAAGCATAGCAACATACTTCATGGACCGATTCAGGTTTAATACAGAGAATGCACTAGACGTCTTCTATATATAGAACCTCAAGAAGAAACCAACGGAAACTTTCCTCGAGTATGATATTCGATGGAGGTCAGAAGCTGCAAAGGTCAGGCCAGCACTAGAGGAAGAGCAGATGAACAAATTCTTCGTCAAGGCCCAAGATCCACAATACTATGAAAGGTTAATGGTCATTGAAAATCACAAATTCTCCGACATCATCAAACTCGGGGAAAGGATTGAGGAAGGGATCAAGAGTGGGATCGTAACCAATTTTGAGGCATTGTAGGCTACGAACAAAGCATTACAGTCGGAGGGGTATGTCAAAGAAGAAAGAAGTAGGGGCAGTGATGGTGACCCAAGGTCCAAAATGTCCACTCACATACCAAACACCTCTACCCACATACCACCTTTGACCTCCTAGATATCCCCAATCCGCTACAGCCTACCACACTTATAACACCCAGCCAGCCTACTATAATTTACCTCTAACCCATCAAAATTATCAAAAAGCCAAACCCAATTTAAATAGCAGGCCGCCCAGAAGTTGCGCCCCCTTTTTCCCTTTTTGCATCGAAAAATCGGGTTTATGACATCTTGGGTATAAGATAACTCATTCCTTTTGGGAACTGGGTTTTGCATTTGAAGAGTCGCCACCTAATGATTTAAGGTGCGTTAGGACACCTACAGGGTTCATTTCTAAGTTTGCTTGATAACCAGAGATTGGGTAAGGGCTTGACATTATCCTAATAGGAAGGTGTTAGGCACCCTTCAAGATCCACTAGTATGGTTCCCGGCCAGATAGTTTTGTGAATTTGTACAATTAGCAAATAGACAAGTATAGGCTCAAATAGTAGGGGATTTAGGTTTAAACACGTAAGAGTTTGAAAGTACAATCAAATGCGAACTTTGGAAAAAGAAGTCACATTTTCATATATACTTGGGAATATAAAAGGAAAGGAAAAAGGGAGGGGGTCCTAGGTTTATTTATAATATGGATCACAACAATGCGATATCCGGTATGACACTCCTCAGAAGAGGGGATACATGTGGTATTAACGCACCGGTCATCATATTTATATTTACCCTTCCCACCCCGTCGAGGTATTAAAGCGCATATTGGTCTCGACCACTATTGCATGCTATTACCCGTCCTACTCCTATTAGTCCCGGAGGAACATAGGACTACTATTCCTAAAGGGGAGGGATATTAGGCTGACTTTTAGGTTTCAAAAGGTGAAAAAGCTAAGGCGACATACAAAAACACATAGGACTGCATATTAGGGGAAACATGTAAACAACTAAAAGGCTCATGTATACCTCCTCAATCAAAGCACATAAATAGCATGACTTAAACACAGTTAGGGTTTGAATTTAAAGTACTAAGGTAAGGAGAATTTTAATTATTGAGGCAGACCAGTTTATTACATAACTTAGATGAGAAGTCCGAATCAGGCTTGCCTGCTGGTTGTAGCAATTACTGATTAACACAAGCGGGTTCAGATTTTATTGGTTGTTATCACCTAAGGATTGCCTAAGTGTTTGGGTGAGATCCTATAAACATGATATATATTACTGATTCAGAATGTGGTAAAGCGGTAACAACTCTAAAACAAACGACTTGAGATTCTATAGACATGCTTTCTAATCCGCGTTTAATAAAGGAGTAAGGTTGTTTAAAACTAATTTAGAACAATACGAGTTAGACTGATTTTAAACTAGACTGGTTTCAGATCATATAGGCAGGATATCTATTATTGCTAATTTTAATTCCTATAGACATGATATCTAGTCGAACGTGAAATGAAGTAGGCAGTATTTACTTGAAATTCCTATAGGCATGATTTCTATAAAGGTGTTGATTTTAATGATTTCGGATTGTAATCACTTAGATCCTAAGAACATGGTGTCTAAGTGTGGTAATAAACATGCAGAATTGAAGACAACCCCTATAGGCATGTTATCTAAATGTAGAGTTAAACGTGAAGAATTTAAAACAACAAATCTTATAGGCATAACATCTAAATGCAGAGTTAAACATGCATAATTTAAAACAACAGATCTTATATGCATGATATCTACCCTTAAGCATGCACAATTACCCAACCCTTTTCACTAGCCAACCCCATTATTCATTACACATTATTACAAACTGAATAATGAATTACATCAGAAAAGTGTAAAAGAAGTTACAACCAGAGGAAGCGTGATTCTTGACTTCCTCTCTGAGTTATGGAATAAACCACCTCAAATGCCATTTGTTCCAAAGCCTTTCTCAGACTTGAGTGTGTCAAAGTTATAGGGGCCCCGAGCAGTGCTTACACCCAAGTTTGCATAACCAGATTGAACTGAGTGCAATGTAGAAGGGCCAACCTTTATGTGTCCAAGTTAAGAGGGAGCTCACGGGTCCCAAGGTAAGGCTCACACAAGAGGGGAAGAACCTAAGTCTAAGAGTATAGTGGAAGTGCAGAAATAACAATTTAAAACTGAGTTGAGAATAGTAAGGGGTAAGGGTAGCTTGAAACAATAGTAGTGAAGCTAACACTACACAAAATCAGCATTTTTATATAAGGGGTTTGGGAATTTATTACAAGGAGCATATGACCCTAGGAGGGGGTCAGGTTTTGGACATTCACAACAATAGATGATGTTCGCATGACCATAAACCAGCTAGAGAATACAACACATAGAGGGGATATGAAGCGTATGACCCCCCCCCCCCCCGGGGGGGGAGGGGGTCAGGGTTGGGTTATGCACAACAATGTCTAATGTTGATATGCCCTCAAGCCAACCAAAGAATACAAATACATAAGGGACATGGGGGTTTGGGATTCATAAGTCATAATAAGTGACTAACAGAGTTTATACATAAGGAAAAACATTAATTCAGAAGGGAAAGGGGCAAATTACAACATACTTGGTAATGTAACTTGACTAAACATATGCAGGAAATAGGCAAGAGTGAAGGAAATAATAAAGAAACATGTAGTTGTTGATGCTGGAAAATTAATTAGAACATACCAGTAAAGAAGCAAATGCGAAAAGAAATGTAAGCAAATTTCCCACAGCCTAGCCTTGGCTTTCAGTCGGCTAGGTAAGGCAGCAACACAAGTAGTAACAGAGAAAAGAGAGAGAGAGAGTTTTGAGTAAAGTGTGTGTTCTGAACTCAAGAGTTTCGTGTGTTTGAAAAAAGAGAAGGTGCAGGGTATTTATAGCTTTTGAAAATAGGTAAGGAATAAGGTAATAAGTAAAGTTCTACCACAAACATGGAAATAATCACAAGTCAGAATCCATTAACCAAGTGATTCCCCTTTAATTAAGGAATCACTATTTAACGGGTAGTAATAGATTCAAATAAGGTAAGAAATCAGTTTAGAAACAGACTAATTACTGCCATAAAAGGAGTATAAAAAACATTAAGTAAGCAATCGAGTCCAAGTACATAAATATGCTTATTTTGGAAATAGATTCAACAAAGTAAATGTTACACTAAAGGGAAAAGAATTAATCAATTTTGAACGGACGAGTGAAATCAGGGTTCATAAAAGGGAAACTTTAAAAATTAGTCACAAGACCAAGATCAATCAAAGAAGAGGCTTCAGCATATAAATTAAGTGAACAAGGTCATCAGACATGCGAGGCCAAACATATTGGTAAAAGAGATAATCACAAACATGCAGTAGTGGCAGAAATAAGCTAGGGTTTAGTAGTAAAGTAAACATTCGAAGCATAATAATCAAGTAGGTCAAGTCACATTGAATCAACAGGGAAGAAAATAGATTATCAAAAACATGCAAAGGTTTCACAGTAGCATGTGAGAAAACCCTTTGAGAGGTTATGGTTCTCGATAAATGTTGATTTAGAAAGATAGTAAAAATCAGATAAGTCACATAGAGAAAAGAGAGTCTGAAACAAGAACTTTCAATCGAGTCGAGTGTTCAGACAACAATTTCAGACCCAAAAGACCTAGGGTTTTCAACAACAAACGAGTTCAAAAGATAGTGAACGGATAAGTCAAGCAAGAACTGAAACAAACATGTACACATTTAACAAACAACTTCAAAACTCGACTGAGGCCCAAAAGAAATTAGGGTCTTCAACATGCTAACTCATATAGAAGAACAACATGAACAAAACATAGCAAGATCAGAAACACGTTAAAATTAGAGAAGAGAATTTTGAAATAACTTAAAAAAAAACCTAATCGAAAAAGATAAAGAGTCGTTTTGAAAGCAAAGTTAAAGAACCTTTTAGAAAAATGCTTAAAAATTTATGGTAAGCATAGATCTAAGGTAAATCTTAAAGAAATAGAAAGATCTTAGAAATTAGGGTTTCAAAAAACCCAAAAGAAACGAGAAAAGTCTCAAAAGTTAACGATCTAACCAGAAAAGGTCAAGGACCCGCCTCGAAAGGCCATGAATACCAGTCGAGCAAGGATTGGACCAAACTCCTTTGATGTCTAGTCGTGAAACCATAGAACCAAACACAGAGAAACCATGGAAGGCTGGTACAAGCCTCAAATTACCACGGAAGGCGATGCATCAGGTAGGTGTTAGGGTGGATTAGGGTGTACCTTGATGGTGGAGGCTAGGATTTGTAGGAGTTTCAGAGAGAGTTGAGAGAGAAGAGGGATTCAGAGGCAGCGGTTGGTGAGAAATGAGGTATGGTGAATGGGTCATTTGGGTTCAAAAAGGAAAGGGGTAATGGGAGCCGTTGATATAAACAATCAACAGCTGGGATTAAAGGGGTTAGGTGGGGAGTCCGGGTTGGGTCATTTAAACGGGTAAAGGGTCAGATTTAAAAGGAATTGGGCCAGAGGAAATTGGGTTCAAATTGGGGTCAATTTGGGCTATAATGGAAATGAAATCTGGCTAGATTCTAAATAGCCATTTTCCCTATTTATTTTATAAAAATAGCAAATTAATTTCTTGAAATAAATTAAAAGTCCTAAAACGATTTATGACATATAATTATTAATTTAAAAAATACTGCACTTAATTTTTATGAACATAAACACAATTAAATCCTAAAGGAGACTAATATTGCAATTATACAATTTAGCCTCTCAAAATACTAAATAATTTTGTAAAAATTTCCTTAGCTATATTTTAGCATAAATGTAAAAGTACAATAAATGAATCACCAAAAATGATAATTTTGAAAATATTATTGGGTTTTTATGGATAAAATAGGGAAATAAATTGATTTAAAAACCTTTAAAAATTAAGGAAAACTAATAAAACATTTGGAAATACATACATATGCTTTTTTGAAGGTATTTTGCATATTAAAAATATATATAGGGAATATTGGGTATCAACTCCAGACAATACACCCTTATTGCTGAGCCCATCGACCAACTATATGAAAGACTGCAGGCTACCGGATATGTCACCCCTATTCCCGTTGTCGCCATGGAAAACTCCTCTCAATGAGTCAAACCGAACAAAACATGTGCGTACTATTCCGGCATGAAGGGGCGTACTATTGATGAATGTCGCACTCTAAAAGACAAGATTCAAACCTTAATTGATACCAAAGTCATACAAGAAAAAGAAGTCGAACCAAATGTCCACGACAATCCCCTCCCAGATCATAGGGATGAAGGAGTAAATATGATAGAAACTGATGAAGAGCAGGATACTGAAGGGTCAATTGGGCTTATTCGGGAAGGTGATGACCTTAAACCGACAGTCACACTCACTCCTATTGTGGTACAGATACAACCGTCGGTCAAAGTTGAAGTAGCTGCATCAGCTCCGTTTGAAATCGAAGTTATAGCACTTGTGGCTACATCTACTCCATTTGAAGTAGAAGTATCCACACCCTTCACTATGATGGTAGCATCCACACCGCCTTCAATTCCAAAACCATACCTTGGGATTATGTTACCGAAGCTAGGAGAAAAGGAAAAGCAAAAATGGAAGAGTCTGGTGCTGCACAGGGGATGACCAGAACTAGATGGATCTATACACCCAAAAATATGGGAGGAACAAGCAAGGAAGCTGCTGCCAAACAACCCATCATTGAAACTGGTCCAGATGATCTTTGGAGGAAAGTGCAAGAAAGAAAATACTCTGTTGTTGATCATCTAAACAAGACTCCTGCCTAGATATCTATCCTATTACTGCTACAAAATTCTGAGGCGCATATGAATGCGTTGATGAAGGTGTTAAATGAAGCGTACGTGCCCAACACCATCACCAATAGATAAATGGCCAACATGGTAGGGCAAGTACTGGAACGCCACAAGATCACGTTCCACGAAGATGAACTACCACCTGAAGGACTAAGTCACAATAGGGCACTGCACATCACAATACAGTTTGAGGACAAATTCATTGCATGAGTCCTAATAAATGGGGGTTCAAACCTCAATATTTGTCATTGACTACTCTGAAAATGTTGGGTAAAGATTTCCATGAGATACAAGCAGGGAGTATGAGTGTGAAGGCATTTGATGGGTCTCAAAAGGGCTACAATTGGGGAAATTAACCTTTGTTTGCAGATGGGACCGACATGGTTTGATATTGAGTTTCAGGTATTGGATATATGTGCTACGTATAATCGTTTTTTGGGGTGACCCTAAATACATGCCACTGGAGATGTGGCTTCTATGCTACACCAGGTCGTGAAGTTCGAATGGATCTATCAGGAGGTAATAATTCATGGAGACGGAAGTAATCCCATTTACACCAGTCAAACCGTCCATTATGTCGAGAATGGAAAAAAGTTGGGTGGCGAAACTTATCACTGCATCGAGCATGTAAATGCAATTGAGAAAGATAAATGGTGGAGCAGCAAAATAGAAAGCACACTAGCATGGTCATGTGAACCCGACAAAGGGCTTGGGAAGAAACTCTAGGGCATTACCAAACCAATACAGTTGAAACGTCATGGTACAACTTTCGTGCTTAGATATCCGTATACATGGCAAGAATATGATGATTGGTCGCCCCTATGGCGCGGTCCCTATTATCCGCTTGAGCAGCCAGTGCCGCATCTGATTTAGAGCTTTCATGGGGCCAATACAATATAGGGATCTGAAGAAGAGGAAGCTTTGGTTGGGCTAAGAAACCTATTTCTAGAAGACGAAGATATGGATTGCAGTGTGATAGTTAAGGAGGAGGAGGAATAGGAAGAAGGCCTTACCATTCAAACAGTGGAGAGGGGAGCATTTCTCAGGAACTGGACCGCCATACCATCAAGGGCCAAACGAGTCCTGGGATAGCGTGGCTGCTAATGTTATTTGAAAAACAAATCTTTTGAGCTTTAGTTTATAAAACATCTTCCTTTCAGTATTTTGTTTTGGAAAACATTGTTTTGAAGTCATTCAGACAATATTTTGTTTAACATTTCAACATTTATCAAACAATTTGATGTTTTATTATCGTTATCTTTCATATCTTTCTTCTACAACATTACTATTCCTTACCTTGATGAACCAACAACTGTGACATGTAATGAGACAACGCAACATAAGGATAGTGACTCGGAAGAAGAAGATGAGATATCTGAGGAAGTTATTGGAGAAGTTGAGAATTTTGAGAACAAACCTAAGTCCAACCTGGACGAAACCGAGACAATCAATTTGGGAGATTCTGAAACCATCAAAGAAACTTGCCTAAGTATTCACCTGTCACCATCAGAGTAGGAGGAATGCACTCATTTCTTGGAAGAATATAAGGATATTTTTGCATGGTCGTATGATGACATGACTAGTCTGAGCACATCCATAGTGGCTCTTAAGTTGCCTACCAATCTAATGTGTCCGCAAGTGAAGTAAAAACTCAAAAAGTTCAAACCAGACATGAGCCTGAAAATCAAGGAGGAAGTCACTAAGCAGATCAAAGCCAAAGTCCTCAGGTTAATTGAGTACCCAACCTGGTTAGCCAACATTGTATCGGTTCAAAAGAAAGATGGAAAAGTCATGGTGTGTGTTGACTATCGGGATTTAAATAGACAAAGTCCCAAGGATTATTTCCCATTTACAAATATACACATTCTAATCGAAAATTGCACCAAGCATGAACTCCAATCTTTTGTAGATTTCTTCGCAGGTTATCATCATATTTGGATGGACGAAGAAGACGCAGAGAAAATAGCTTTCATTACACCATGGATGGTGTACTGCTACAAAATAATGTCATTCGGTCTAAATAATGCTAGGGCCACCTATATGAGGGCCATGACGACTATCTTCCATGATATGATACACAAGGAAATAGAGGTATATATTGATGACATTATCATCAAATCCAAGATAGCCACAGATCTCATAGCAGACTTGAGGAAGTTCTTTGACAGGCTATGGAAGTACAATTTAAAGCTGAACCCTGAAAAATGTGCATTCAGGGTTCCTCCTGGAATATTGTTGGGATTCATTATCAGCCACCGAGGAATCGAGTTAGACCCATCAAAGGTTAAAGTTATCTAAGAGTTACCACCGCCGAAGAACAAGAAGGACGTAATGAGTTTCCTGGGATGCCTCAATTACATCGGCTGCTTTATAGCACAATCGACAGTAATATGTGAACCCTTTAAATAAGGATGTTAAAACCAGTTGGACTTAATATTGTCAAAAGGCTTTTGACAAAATTAAGGAATACCTGTCCTCGCCACTAGTCCTAGTCCCGCTGGAACCTGGGAGACCTTTGCTACTCTATTTGTCCTTACTTGATGGGGATTTCAGCTATGTTTTTGGACAACATGATTAGATAGGAAGAATGGAGCAAGCCCTATATTACTTGAGTAAGAAGTTCACAGCTTATGAAGCATGGTACTCTCTGCTAGAATGCACTTGCTGTGCTTTGACATGGACAACTCAGAAATTGAGGCATTACTTCTGTGCCTATACCGCATATCTCATGTCAATGATGGATCCTCTGAAGTATATCTTTCAGAATCCTATGCCTACCGAGAAGTTGGCAAAGTGGCAAATATTGCTGAGTGAGTTCGATATCATTTACGTAACTCAGAAGGTAGTCAAAGGACGAGTGTTGGCAGACCATCTTGCTGAAAATCCTATAGGAGGAGAATACGAACCATTACAAACGTATTTTCTTGATAAAGAAGTGTCATTCGTAGGAGAGGACATTGCTGAAGCCTATGACGGTTGGAGAATATTTTTCGATGGAACTGCAAATTTCAAAGGTGTGGGTATTGGAGCGGTCTTAGTGTCATAGACATGTCAACATTATCTGGTATCCGCAAAGCTTAGGTTTCCATGCACCAACAATATGGTAGAATATGAGGCTTGCATCATGGGACTCAATTTGGCCATCGACATGAATAAACAAGAGTTGCTGGTAATTCGTTATTCGGATCTTCTAGTACATCAAGTTCAAGGAGAATGGCTACGAAAAACACTAAGATACTACTATACCTGTACCGTGTGCAAGAACTGATAAAAAGGTTAAAAAATAGAATTCAAACATGTTCCGAGAATCAAGAACGAGTTCGCAGATGCACTAGCTACTCTGTCTTTCATGATACAACATCCGGACAAGAATTTCATCGATCCCATCCCAGTTAAGATCCATAGTCATCCAGCTTATTGTGCTCATGTTGAAGAAGAAACGTATGGAAATCCATGGTTCCACGACATCAAGGAATATTTGGTGAAATGACACTACCCAGAGTAGGCGAACAATACTCAAAAACGCACACTTGTAGGTTGTCCAATCATTTATTCCAAATCAGAGGAATTTTGTATTGGAGAACACATGATTTAGGACTATTATGGTGTGTTGACACCAAAGAAGCTTCCAAATTGCTCGAGGAAATACATGCCGGGACTTGTAGTCCACATATGAGTGGTTTTGTTCTATCCAAGAAGACACACAGAGCTGGATATATTTGGATGACTATAGAAACATATTATATCTGGTATGTCCAGAAATGCCACCAATGCCAGAGACATGCAGATATGATACGAGTGTCGCAGAACGAACTCAATGCAACAAGTGCACCTAGGCCTTTTTTGCCTGGGGAACGGTTGTCATTGGTCTGATCGAACCCACTGCTTCAAACGAGCACAAGTTCATTTTAGTGGTCTATAATCAAGAAAGTCGTCACAGATTTTGTCAGGGATCGTATTGTTTGTCGACTCGGGTTTCCCGAGTCCATCATCACTGATAATGCCAACAATATCAATAGTGATATGATGAAAGTAATGTATGAAACTTTCAAAATCAAATACAAAAACTCCATAGCATACATGCCTCAAACGAACGAAGCTATGGAAGCTGCCAACAAGAACATCAAGAACATACTAAGAAAAATGGTAGAAATCCCAAGCAATGGCACGAGAAATTACCATTCACCTTATTGGGATACCGGACCATAGTCCGCACATCAACTGGGGAAACTCCCTATTTTCTGGTTTATGGTACCGAAGTTGTCATTCCCGCCGAGGTACAAATTCCATATTTAAGGATCATACAAGAAGTTGAACCCAGTGATGCAAAATGGATAAGGAGGCGCTATGAGCAATTAGCCCTCATAGATGGAAAAAGGATGAATGCAGTGTGTCATGCTCACCTTTATCAAAACAGAATGTCTAGAGCTTTCAACAAAAGGATCAAACCAAGACAATTCACACCGGGGCAGCTGGTGCTGAAGCGAACTTCCCGCATCAAGACAAAGCCAAAGGAAAATTTTCACACAATTGGCAAGGGCCCTACATAGTTTATCAAGTACTAACAGGAGGAGCACTCATACTTGCAGAAATAGACGCAGAAGTTTAGCCAAAGTGTTTACCTTGAAAATGGTAATTACAATTAGATTTGATTTAGTGTTTCAAAAATACCTGAATTATTTTTATGCTAGTTTCTAGGAAATAGATGCTAAGTATGAGCTAAGAAAGTAAAGTACGAGTAAGAGACAGTGATGTTATTAAAACCAAATGATCGTGAATCAGGGTGAATCGGGGCCTCGAACTGGCCTACACTGGACCTCGAGGTCGAGCTAATGAGCTTGTCTAGGACAATCAATGAAGGAATAATAGTTTCAAGGGCCTCAATAATGGATCTTTATGATCAATGATGAGTAATCAATGAAGACAATAAAAGTAAGTAATAAATCAAAGGAAAGACAATGGATAATGTTTTAGTTAGAGAGTAGAGAATGTTCTTGTTCTTGTATTGAATCTCATGTGTGCAAGAAATCACAAGGGTCCCTTTATATAAGAGGGGGGAATCACAACATAGTACATATGCATTTATTATAACGATTTGCAGCTGGTACAGATATATAACGTCACGGTACGGACTGGTACTATTCTTGTAGACCCGGTCAATCATAATCACGCGCCTTGGGAATTTTTCGCTTTTCCATGATAGCCGCCAATCTGCACTTCCTCGAAGTCGAGTATAGGGAACCCTCGGGTTCGAACCTCGAGTTGTGCCTTGAGCCTTCTGAAGACGGGCTATGGAATGTCATAATGATCGTAAAATCAAACTCTTCGATTTTAGCCGTATACAGATAGTCCCCACATTTCATAGAATAAAATAATATGAAATGACTTTGACATAATTTCCTCGAGCCTCTCTTGATGACGTCATGCATATGACGTAAGCTTTCGTGATGACTGAAACATCTTCCCAGAAGCATTCAATACACTGCCGGTTTATTTTCCCAAAAGTTGCAATATCGCCGCCGATCCATTTCCAAAAAAGCATTGATTGCACCTATTGATACATTTTCCAAAGGCATTGATTGCGCTGGTTGATACGTTTCCTAAAGGTATTGATTGCGCCGTCGGTTACATTACTGCCTTTCTATAAATAGAAGGTTACTTGAAAAAAAATTCCACCCAGTCATTCTTCAACAGCCTTTAACCCTTCTTTTCCTCTTCATCCTCATCCAAACTTTTATTTCCATGGTTCAAGCCCATGACCATAAGGTTACATGGCAGTGGTTTTGCCAATTATGACATGGCTTTTTTTTCGGAGCTTTTCCCTACTGGGTAGGATCGTACAGGTTTTTTGTTGTTAGTCCAAAATAATGAGAGATGGGCTTCAAATTATTCCCGTATCAGAGGATATGTGGACCGTGAACTACTGCTCATCTCTCTTAACTTCAACCTGGTGTGGCGCTTCACTCCTTTTGCTATCCATGGAGTGAGTTGGCGCCATCTACTAACTTTTGCACCCCACACCGGTGAAATGTCTCAAGAAGTGGCTTCTCAATAGTAGTGCTGGCGAGACCCATACTCGCCAAATTTGTTACCAAGCCACAATTTTCCCTTCCTGTTAAAAGGTTTTTCTCTTTGATAGGCTATAGCTTCTTCCTCATCTATTGCTCCTTCGGAGGAGATTCTCAAATGCGTCATTCCGAAGATCGAAATGGGATCCTTGAGGAAACGGTTCTCGCATATGTCGCTCCCGAGGATGTACCTCCGAAAGTAGATTAGGCTTTTTAAGTTGTTGTCTTCTTCTTCTTTATTTCTGTGTAAGGACCCCTCGTGGGCTTTTGTAATCGTCTTTTATCAATATAAAAGCTTCTTCGATTTTCCTTTGGCTTGTGCTGGACTTCCATTTTACTTTTGATCGGTCTGAATACTGGACCCAGAAATCATAATCCCTTCAGCTCTTGATTGGTTAATATGATATTTCTTGAGATCCTTTGTCATCCCTCGGACTAAGTCTGGATTGATTTGGTACAAACTTAGGTCACCTGGAATTTTGAGTTTGAGTTGAACGAGAGTAGGGTCCCGATTTTCTTTTTAAACAGAGTTTAGCCCTTTTAGGCCTTGTTGCTAGTCCTTGAGTGAGAGTTTGATTGGCCATCTGAAAATAAAGATAGCCCTTAGACTTTCACAAATAGTACACGAGTGAGAGTTTGCTTGAACTCGGGCGGCCTTGAAAACTTGCTTTGAACTTATAATGAAGATAGCCCTAAGGCTTTATTAATAACCCTTGAGTGACAATTGACTCGGTCTCGGGTAGTCCAGGGGCCAGAGAATCGGGTGAATGATCCGCACTTGTAACAGCAAAGACCCTCGTGATCGGGCACCATCTCAAGGCTAGATTGATTCTGATAGCTCCTTAGAGCCCAATTTTATATTGATAGAGATCCTCGAGATTGGGCACCATCTTGAGGCTAGATTGGTATTGATGGCTCCTTAGAGCCCATCATTATAGTAACAGAGATCCTCAAGATAGGGCACCATCTCGAGGCTAGGTTGATATGGGAATATTTGATCCCTCGAACGTTGTACGACAGCGTCACTCATATGACATAGCCATGACGTGACCAAGGTGGTCCCGCAGATACACTTCCCCAAAAGTGATAATGGCCTAGTCAGAATTAATTGGCCTCTAGAGTAGGTGAATAGTCGCCGCATGCTCAATATACGAGTTTGCTTTCCTCTTATTTGAGGATTCCGCTACTTTGAGCAGCTATCCTTTTTGTAGAGTTCCCCTTCCTTACATCAGCTCTTTCACTATTTTAATTTAATGCTTTCGCCTAAGTTTTCATTTCACCTCTCTTGTTTCACCATAGTTATGGCTGCTACGCCTAAAACCGCTCACGAAAAAGGGGGGAGTTCCGCCTCTACTTCCCGCTCGATCGGTGGCACACCGCCGGTGTCCGGTGAGCTAACCTCAAGATGTTTTATCTCGAGGAGGGACTTTACGTTAGAGAGATCTCCCACTGTTCAGGTCCATTGGGAGCATGCATCGAGGTTCATTTCATCAATAGGAGATGAACACCTTGAGGCAGCGAGGATAGACTGCGGATGGGGTGAAAATGTGGTACTGAAGGTACCTTCCTTAGAAGAGAACATCATGGATCATATAGAGGGTTTTTTGAACGTATAAACGTACCCCTTCACTTTGAGCCCTCTCGATATAGTCATGCTCGACTTCTACCAAAGATATCAGGCTACCCTGGCACAGGTTCACCCGTCGTTCTGCAGGATAGTATTGATGATACGGTTCTTTGCGGAGGAAGCCGGGTTTGAGTTCTCCTTTAGCCATCTCATCAGATTGTACCGGCCTTTCCATTACCGAGGTTTGATAGCTTTACGATGTCGATCCACTGGGCACTATTGTTGCCGAAGATAAAGAAGATGGGGATCGAGTATGGATGAGTCGATTTATCCGATTGCGGACTATCAATATTATCCCCACGGAACTCTTGCCATTTCCTGAAAATGGAATTTCACACTTAAGTGGTACACTTGTGCTTTTAGAATTTTTGTTCGTGGTGGAGGAAAACTCCGCAAAGGTGTTTTCTTTTTCTTTTTTAAAGCAGTCCTGTGGATGCCATATGAGATCCCTGACCTGGCGGATTGGACTTGGAAGCTGGCAGCTCGCTCGACCTATGATGATCTTTAGTGGCGAGACTTGTCAAACGGTAGATAGGAGGGAGAAAACCACTGTACATGTTGTGCGATTTATTTTATTTGAAAGGTACTTTCTTTTTATGTGTATTAAATCTGTCACCGTAGCCATTGGAGAATTTCCTGAGATGAGACCGTGCCCCCACGGAGAGGAGGAAGGATCATCGGCTTCAGGGCCGAGGAATAATAACAAACAAAAAGGATCCTTGAAGGGCGAAGGTGCTCATAGCGATGCAAGCCCTGCCCGGAGGCTCAAAGAAGATGTATCAGCTGAGCCTGCAGCACCCGAGGCTTCTAGTCTTGGAAAAATGGTTCCTCCTTTGCAGCCGTCTTCTTTTCCTGTCGAAGGTACTTCGAGGGATAAAGATTTTCTGTCGTCGTCTCCTTCTCTTGTCAAAGGCACTTCGAGGGATATTAGAGGCCAAGGGCCGCTTAAATTAAGTAGGGTCTCGAGCAATCATATCCCTACCGAGAGCGAGTCGACTGGGGCCGATAAGACCAAGCCAGTAGATGTTCGCCCAACCTTTGAGGAGCTCAGCGGCTTTGTTCTATGGTGGGTTTTGATTGTCTCTGCTGGTTCTTTTTTCGGTTTTGCATTTTTATTTTCTTACTGAGGCTATTTTTCATAGGCCTTTCACAAGCTCAAGTTCGAGCTACTCCGCCATGAAGCCAGGTTGCAGAAAGCCTTGGACGTGGAGAAATCCCTCAAGCTTCTTTGCGATAAAAGGGCAAAGGAGTTGATACACCTTCGGTATGAGATGAATCGAAGCCTGAACTACGAAGGCCGCCATGAAAGACAGGTAACCTTTGTTTCGAGGGAATGCACGTTTCTTCTTCTACCCTCAGAGATTAATGTTTTGATACATCAGTTGTAGAGTAAGAAGGAGGACCTGGAATGCCTTTGGGGCAACGTTCGTCAGGCCAGTCATGAGTGTAATGACCTATGGGCTCAAATAGATGCCCTAGTTACAACCAAGAAGAATGCTTTGGCTAAGGCTTTTGCCCTCAAGGTGCAACTTTGGAATACTCGTGAAAATAGCACGGTCCAGACGAGTAGCATTGTAAGGCTCGAGTCTGACTTTTTGAAGAAGAAGTTTGAGGTCATGGACACCCGAGCTGAAGTTGAAAAGATTCGAGCTAAGGTTGATAAGAAAGTGGTTGTCTATTTAAAAGATGTTGCCGACGCTCGAGTTGAGTTGAGAGGGGCTTCCGATCGGGAGAGCAGAAGAAATGAATGTGCCTGGTACAAATCCCAGAGGAGATCCACGCTAGGGACTTCGATCACACGGAAGAGATAGAGCAGGCCAAGGCAGATGAATACGATGCCAAGTTCCTTGTATCCGATGCCGAAGATAATGAAAGGGCCGATGAGGCCGCAGTCTCCGAGGGAAAGTAGACTAGGCTTTTTATTTCTGATTCTGTGTACAATGCTCTTATAGAACATTTATAAATGAAGCCTTGTATTATTTCATATACACATACACAAAGAAGTCTTTCGGTTTTCCCTTTTCATAAATTTCTCTTTGCGTGTGTATGTCTTTCTTTCACTTGAATTTTGAAGTTTGTCAAAGATTGCCCAGATGAGTTGGCCTTCGAGGTAAAACCCGTAGGTTCACAAACCAGACTTGAGGCTTGTTGGGCTGGCCCATATGCTCTTATACATTTGCCCTTAGGCACTTTTTAGTAAACTGTTTCGGTATCGACCCTTAAGTCATTGAATTTTAAGTTGGGTTTTAGGCCCTTATGCGTTGGGTCGGTACAACCTCTAATATAGGCTATCGCTTAGGCTCTTACACAGTTTGTCAGTACAACCTCTAATATAGGCTGACGCTTATGCTCTTACACGGTGGGTCGGTACGACCTGTAATATAGGCTGGCGCTTAAGCTCTTACGCGGTGGGTCAGTACGACCTCTAATATAGGCTTTATCTTTCCCTCATTAAAGAATTTTTGAAATTTTTGTGTTTGTCCGACTCATCCACGGTTTGATAAGAACCTCAATTATGAGTCGTTATATGATGATAAATGAGCACCTTGGTAGGTTTCGCTCGATGGTTGAATTGTCTCGAAGCCTTTTTATTGTTCGGAGCTGATATAATCGAAGCTCTTTTGCTTATCCCGAGGGTAGCTGATTAACCGGTTCTTTTTGAAGTATTTTTTAAGTAATTGAAGGCCTATGATTTTATGGCGACAGTCAGGTGTCTCCGAGTCGCGTTAGTTTGGCCAAAGCCTTATGACCATAGTCATTGTGTTTGGCCGTACCCTTTTAGTCTCTGAGTGAGGTAGCCTCGGCGTTTATTTCGAGGGTATGCCTTTTTAGGGGTCTTAAGAATATATAGACTCGACTTTAAGATTGGGATTATGCCTTTTGTATGGTCTTAATAATTTGAACATGCCTTACTTGAGGTCTTACAGATAGGTTACTTGGTACAAGTATAATTCATGCCTTTCTTGAGGTCTTATAGGTTTTGTATTGCCTTATGGAGGTCTTTCGAGCTCGAGGTTTCCCCCATGGGTTCTAACGGCCTCAAGTTTTTCATAGCTCGATGAGGTGACTATCGGCGACAGTCACGGAGACATCGAGAGTTTTTGGCTCTAGAGCCATTTTTTGATGTTTCCTCATTGAGGGCTTATGAGCTTGAGGTTTCCGGCCGGAGGTCTTATGGCTTCGAGTGCTTGATGTCAGTTCCCGATTATTCGAGAAATTTCTAGCCCCAGAGTCATTTCTTGTGAGAATAGCAAACTTCTTTGAAGCGCAATGTGTTTTGACGGTGAAAAAATAAAAAAATATTCCTCGATTACTTGGTACAAGTATACATAGTTTTTTCCGTTGAGGATTCGATTATTCTATGCGAACACGGTTCATTCGACCGTTTGGCTCGATACATTATTTTTCTACTGAGACCTGTCACGCCCTTTTTTCCTCGCGAAATCGGGTTTGTGACATTTAGGAGGACAACTCGTTCCGTTTTGTGAATTGGGTTTTGGAACTTGAAGAGTCACCACCTAATGATTAAGTTCATTAGGACACTAAGAAAGGTTTGAGTTTGAAGAACCAGAGTTCAGGTAAGGGCTAGAAATTATCTCGAGGGGAAGGTGTTAGGCAACCCTCAAGATCCGCTAGTGTGGTTCCCGTCCATGTTACCATTGTGACTTCACATAATCAAGTAAGCAATTAACGGCCTCAAATAGAAGAGGACTTTCACATATTATTGCAAACAAATTGAAAGTTTAGAGAGAATAAGGAAAGCAGAAATATTTCTTACAATAAAATAAGTTAAATGAGAGGGGGTCCTAGGTTTACAAACAATACGGATCACATCAATGCAATACCCGACAATCGCTTCTCATAAGAGGGGTTGCACGTGGTATTAGCGCACCGGTCATCATATCCATATCAACCCTTCCCACCCCGTTAAGGTAGTAAAGCGCAGAATGGTGTCGTTACTTATTTCATGTTAGTACACGCCCCAATCCTATCAGTCCTGGAGGTATTTGGTACTACTAGTCCTAAAGGGGAGGGAAATTTGGCTTTTTCAGAGTTTTAAAAGGATAAAAATTTTCTTAGTCAAAACATATAGGGTAAGTATGGGAAGAACACATAACAGTTTAAAGGGCTCAAACAGGCCTCCTTATTTAAAGAGACAAATTGGTTAGAATGCCTTACAAGTACTGGTTATGGTCTGAAATCAAATTAAATCGTAGGATAGGCTGATTCATCACATATTTCTCAGATGAGCAGTCCGAATTAGCCTTCCCTAGTTGTAATTTATCAAAGACTGATGCAATTAATTAATTACCTGATATTTTGCCTAAGTGAGACCTATAGGCATGATATCTAACAGTGCTTGCTCTGATTTTAAAGAAAACTTACTGATTACAGAAAAAATGAAAGTTCTGCAGATTTTAGACAACATTGCAATTGATTTTAAAATTGCAGATGACTTAAGCGAATCAGATTCAAAGGTTACTCCTATAGGTATGATTTCTAGGCGTTGTTAATTTTAAAACGATTATGAAAGTGTAGGCATCCTATAGACATGGTATCTAGAATGCAATTGATTATTATTTAACCTATGATTGTTTGCCTAATGATAGATGTAAGATGTAGAAATGCAGAAACTATAGGCAGGATTTCTATACATCGTGCATGAATGCAAAAAACTTATAGACATGATTTCTATATGATGTGCATAAATGCAGAAAACTATAGGCAGGATTTCTATATGACGTGCATGAATGTAGAAAACTATACTCAGGATTTCTATATGAAATATAGAAGTGTAGAATCCTATAGTCAGGATCTCTATATGAAATGCAGAAGTAAAACAGGCTGTGATTGCAGGAATAAATAACTAAGATCATGATGTCTACCCGTATGCATACATATGTGACCCTCCCTTTTTCACTAGAACCCCATAAGTTATTACAACATATTATAGACTAGAATGAATTAAGAAAAAGGTAAAATTACATCAGAAATTAAGCTACAACCAAGGAGCCTAATTCAGACTCAAAGTCCAATAATATGAGGTGAACCAACTTCCAGGAACAAATTTCCAAAGCCTTCTCTTATTTGGGATGTGTCAAAGTTCCCTAAGAGCCTCGAGTGAACTCCGGACAGTGCTTACAACACAAATATATTGCAGAATTAAGACAGTGCAGTGTGGAAATGCCAGCCCTCCGATGTCCAAGTTCAGAGGGAACTCAAGGTCCCAAAGCAAGGCTCATAAGAGGGGCAGAACTTAGAATCTAAGAGTAAGTGTAAGTGCATAGAGGGGATTTAGGGGAAGGCCATGACAGGCTGGTGGTCATGACCAGCAATTAGAAGTGCTGGCACACCCCTGACTAGCATATTAGCCACATTTTGAGAGTTGGGATCTATTGAGGACCAGGTTCAGACCTAAGCAGCAATTTGGATGATGTCAACCCATGGACCTAAACTCAAACACATAGAAGGGAGTGGGGGTATAGGGAGTTCATAACAAATAGCAGATGCAAATGGAGAGTGGCATTCTCAATACAGAACATGAACAACAAAGTAGACAGGAGTGTAGCAACTGTATAATAAACACATAGGGGAGTGAGGCAGAAAAATTAAATTAGAACATACCAGTTTCAGGGAAAACAAATAAGTAAAAGCAGTCTTGAGAAAGCCAAGTTGCAAGCAGACAAATCCAAAAGATCTTAGAAAGAGTAGAATGTTGAAAGAGCATTGAAACTGAGAGGTGTGTGTGTAAAGTGTTGAATTCGAAGTATTGAACTGAAGGTTCAATGTTGTCTGAGTGCAGAAGGGTAGTGCCCCTTTTATAGTGCAAGAAAACAAGTAAGAAAATGTAAGGGAATAGTTTGCAATCAATCACACAGAAACTTCCTTCAGTTAAGGGATTCTTATTTCAAACGGGCAGAAGACAATTAAGGAAATAATTGGATTAAAATCTTTTCCAAAGTAGTACAAGAAGGGCAAATACATAGAAACTATTTAAGGAAAGGGTTTGATAGCAACACGGTTTGTGCAAATAAGGAAATACAATCAATCAACAGCCAGTAAAATCAGAAATTGAGTTTTGGTATGAATGAATCCAACCAAAAAAGGTGAAGAAAGGTTTAATTAAAGAAAATCAGTAACAATCAATCGAACCTTGTTAAAAAAGGAATTCTGAATCAATCACAAATTGGCAAACATTTTTTGAAGGAAGAATTCTTCATATATAAAACATACAAACATGACAAATAGGAAAGAACTGTCATGCTAATTAGAAAGATCTAGTGTAGAAAGTTCAAAGTCAAAAACAAAGAAATTCAAGTTCAATACATAGACTCGAAATGAGTTTGAGAAAGCCCAGAGTTCCAAAGTAGAACCCTAGTCCAAACACCAGATCAAAACACGCCCAAAACCCCCAAATCTTAGGGTTTCCAACTCGAGTAAGATACAAAGAGGAGGAGGCAAGTAATTGAAACATGATCAGGAATCTCTTTCAGGGACTTATAAGAAAAAAAAGCAGATACAATTCCAATTCGAGGAAAACATAGTGAATAAACTGATTTTAAGCATAAAGAACATGTTTTAAGAAAAGCTCGGAACTTAAACAGGTTCTGAGGAGAAAACAGGTAACATAGCACTTAAGAGAATAGTAGATGAAACATGTTTAGAAAGAATTCAAATAAAGTCCAGAAGAAGGCAAATAAGAACTAAGAGCTTAGTAGAAAATACAGTAAAGGGACACAGGGTTAAACAAACACATAAGATAAACGTGTGAAAGCATGACATAGAAACCAGTAGAAGAAAGAACGGAGCATAGTAGAAGAATATGCATAATAAACCAAACATAAGATCATAGGGGAGGATCATACGAGGCATACAAAGAAAACATAAGAACATAACATAGGCAGATACACACAAAGAAAGAAGAAAAAGAGTCACAAAACATTTTGAAACTTTTTCAGAAACCCTAAATCGAAGAGAAACAAATTTGAAAGAGAAGATTGGGGAAAACATTTTAAAACTCCAGTAGAACACAGATATAGCATGGATCTAAGAAAACACATAGAGAAAAACCTCGAATAGCTAGGGGTTAAGAGAAACCCTAGAAATGAGAAAGGCTTGGAAGAAGGTCCGATCTCGAGTCGGAGAGGTCAGAAAAGGCTTCTAGTGCTTGAATATGCCAGAGCATGGCCGGAGAAGCCATAGATCTACAGATCTGAGCAGGATCTAAAGAGAAACACCAGATTCGGGCTTCAAATAATCGAACAACTTAGGTTTAATGGTGAGAGAGGGTGGGTACAGGTCGTCCATGGCCTGAGAAGCCATGGATTCCGGTGAAGTAATGGTTGAAAAGGGTGGAAGTCGACGAGGGTTCCGAAGAACCTTTGAGAGAGTTTGAGAGACGAAGGGATTCAACGGCGGCTAGTTAGGTGAAAGTGATTAGGGTTAGGGGTGTTTGGGAAATTAGAAATGAAAGGGGGAATTATAGCCGTTGATCAAAATGATCAGCGGCCTGGATCAAATGGGAAACCGGGCCGGTTTTTTAATTGGATCATGGGTTGGTTAAAAGATAAAATTGGGCCGGTCCAGCTGGGAGTTAGGATTGAGTTAGTTTGAGGGCTAAAATTGAAATATAAATAGGCTGTAATTGAAATGGAATGAGGCTAAATGTTAAATGGCTAGTTTTCCCTTTTATTTTATCAAAATGGTAAAAATGATTTTAAAAGCAAATTAAAAGTACTGAGACAGTTAATAATACACAAATATTAATTTAAAAATACTGGAACAAATTTTACAATTATGAAATGCTATTAATCATAAAATAGACTATAATTGCAATTGCATGCAATTTAGACTTTTAAATACCAAATAAATTTGTAAAAATCTACAAAAGTTATCTTAATAATATTTTGGTATGAATAAGGGAATAAAATAAATTATTCACCAAAATTGATGATTTTAGAAATAATTATGGATTTAGTACTACTAAAATGGATAGTAAATTGATTTTAAAAAACTCTTCAAAGATCAGAAAAATACTAAAACACTTGAGTATGCTTATGTATTCAGGTATGCTATTTTGTATATAGTTTGTGTATAAAACTATATAGGGAAAAATTGGGTATCAACAGCTGCCGCTCTTTACCTAGGAAGGATTAAAGAGTTATCGAGTAAAGATATGATGGCCAATTTTGAACGAATGAAATGATTTGAAGAATTTTGACCGAGCTCTGGTTCCTGAGCTGCCTACATATCCCTGGTCTTACAGGAATCAGGCCATATGTAGTTCAGGATCCATTGGCGGAATATACCGATGGAGATTTCGAAAAGCCGACACGGTGTTTGGGTTGAGAAGGATGGTCAGAGTCTGATAGGCTGTGGGAACTTGGGCGAGATCACCCCTGCTGAGACGACCGTTGCTAGACGGTTTACCTGCAAATAAGAATATAAATTTAAACGTGATGTAAGTTCCCATTGGACCATGAATGTTGTCCTCGGACTGTTAGGATAACATCCTCGAACCATGACGTCCTGGGCCATGAAGCGTATGATAAAGGATTCACAGGCTATGAAATGATGTTCTCGGTCTATGAGAATCATGCCTCTGAAATATGATGCCTTTGAATAATGATTTGCAAGAGATAAAATGGGGTCCTCAGGCCATGGCATGGTGTTCTCGGGCTATGCAAATGGTGCCTCCGAACAATGACGCCTTTGGACAATTTGGAGATTTTCAGCCCATGAAATGCAGAAGGTGGCGATATTTCAGCCGATGCAAGACGTTAATAAAAGGTTGCGATATTTCAGCCGATGCAAGAGCGATAAAGTGGCGATATTTCAGCCATGCAGGATTGAGACAATGCTTAGTCTCGGAATGCAGAACAGCAGCCTTATGCAATACAGAGCAATGCATGATGGACACAGTGCTTAGTATCAGAAGGCAGAAAGGTAGCCATATGCAATGCAGAGAAATACAGATGGAGATAATGCTTAGTCTCAGAAGGCAAAAAGGTAGCCTTATGCAATGCAAGAAATGCAGATGGAGGTAGAGCTTAACCTCGAAAGGCAGAAAGGTAGCCTTATGCAATGCAGGAAATGCAGATGGAGGTAGAGCTTAACCTCGAAAGGCAGAAAGGTAGCCTTATGCAAGGAGTAAAGGGGCAAAATGATGATAGAATTTTCTTAGCTAGTAGCGGATCGAGATATTGCGACTGCTGGGGATACTGTGTCTACTGGGAGCACTGTGTGCGGATAGCAGCTGTGAGTAAGTGCAACGGTTCCGAGAGTTATATTCTTGAGCAATGTGAGTCTTGTGAGTGTATAGTATATTTGATGATTTTGCAACTCAAGTGCCTGCACCAAAAGAAAAATCGTGAGTTTGTAAAGGGGGAAAAGTTAGTTCGTATCCCCGTTGGCTTTGCTTGACCTGCACGACTTTGATCTGGTGATATTGTACGTATTATTGGGGTAGCATTGCTAAACGAAGCAACTTTGGTAACAGGCATGCATGATTTAGTAAACAAATGTGACAGTAAATACATAATTAAAAATAGTTTTCTTTAGATGAACTGATGATGGCGAAGTGGTCCAAGATACTGCAACTTCTCTCGCTCCAAAATTTTGAGGGTCCTCCTCAAAATTCTGCCCCAATTTCCAATAGCGGGGGGAAATGAAAATTTTATTGAATTATGAGCAAACCCATAGGGCTGCCTATGTATCCCCTCTTAAACGGGAATCAAGTCATGCGTAGTTCAAATTATATCATAAAAGAAAGCATAAAGGTTACACATAGTATCGCTTGACTACGTATGAATTGATCGGCTTTAGCCAGACTTCTCCGTCTATTTCTACGAGTATGAGGGCTCTTCCTATTAGAACCCGGTGAACCATGTACGGACCCTGCCAGTTGTGAGAGAATTTCCCTTTGGCTTCATATTGATGTGGAAAGATTTTCTTTAACACCAGCTGCCTCGGTGAGAACTGTCTCGGCTTTCACTCTTTTGTTGAAGGCTTTGGACATCCTGTTCTGATAAAGTTGACCTTGGCAAACTGCATCCATTCTCTTTCCATCTATAAGAGCTAGCTTCTCGTAACGATTCTTCACCCATTCTGCATCGTCTAGCTTTGCTTCATGTATGATTCTTAATGACGGAATTTCCACCTCGGCGGGAATGACTTCCTCTGTACCGTAAACCAGCATATAGGGGGTTGCTCCTTTCCATGTGCGGACTGTGGTGCGGTATCCAAATAAAGTAAATGAGAGCTTCTCGTACCACTACTTCTGCTTCTCTATCATTTTTCTTAGTATCTTCTTGATATTCTTTTTGGCAGCCTCTACGACTCCGTTCATATGAGGTCTATAAGCTATAGAATTCTTGTGTTTGATTTTGAAGGTTTCACACATGGATTTCATCAAATCACTGTCGAGATTAGAGCCATTATCAGTAATGATTGACTCTGGAATTCTGAACCGACACATGATACGGTCACGGACGAAATCCGCCACGACTTTCTTAGTCACCGCCCTGTAAGATGTTGCTTCAACCCATTTTGTGAAATAATCAATTGCTACTAGGATAAACCTGTGCCTGTTTGATGCAGCGAGTTCGATTGGTCCGATAACATCCATTCCTCGGCGGCGAACGACCATGGCGAGCTCGTTGAATTAAGCTCATTTGGAGGCACCTTTATCATGTCTGCATGTATTTGGCAGTGGTGGCACTTTCAGACATACTGGATGCAGTCTATTTCCATAGTCATCCAAAAGTAACCAGCTCGGAGTATTTTCTTTGCTAAAACAAAGCCATTCATATGTGGACCGCATGTCCCTGCATGAATTTCCTCTAATAGCTTGGATGCTTCCTTTGCGTCGACACACCTTAATAATCCCACATCAGGAGTCCTTCTATACAGGATTCCTTTGCTGTGAAAGAAATTGTTGGATAACCTCCGAAGCATGCGCTTCTGAGTAGCGTTTGCGAGCTTTGGGTATTCCCCTTTTACCAAGTATTCCTTGGTATCATGAAACCAAGGCTTTCCGTCTGCTTCTTCTTCGACATGAGCACAGTAGGTTGGTTGATCATTGATCTTTACCAGAATGGGATCAATAAAGTTCTTATCTGGATGCTGTATCATGGATGATAGGGTAGCCAATGTATCGATAAATCCATTCTGGACCCTGGGAACATGCTGGAATTATGTCTTTGTGAACCTCTTTCTCAACTTCTGCACATGATGTAGATAAGGGAGTATCTTGGAGTTCTTGGTCGCCAATTCTTCTCGGACCTAATGTATAAGCAAGTCTCAATCCCCAATTACTAGAAACTCTTGGATGTTCATGTCAATGGCCATCTTGAGCCCTAAGGTGTAGGCTTCCTACTCTGCCATGTTGTTAGTGCACGAGAACCTAAGCTTGGAAGATACCGGATAATGCTGACTGGTTTCTGATACTAGGACTGCTCCTATGCCAACTCCTTTGAAATTTGCTGCTCCATCGAAAAACATTCTCCAACCGTCATAGGATTCTGCAATGTCTTCTCCCATGAAAGATACATCTTCATCAGGAAAATATGTATTTAGAGGCTCGTATTCTCCATCCACGGGATTTTCAGAAAGATGATCTGCTAGTGCTTGTCCTTTGATTGCATTCTAAGTCACGTAAACAATGTCGAATTCGCTCAGCAGGATTTGCCACTTGGATAGCTTGCCAGTGGGCATGGGCTTCTAAAAGATGTACTTCAAAGGATCCATTCTTGATATGAGGTAAGTGGTATAGGCACAGAAATAGTGTCTCAACTTCTGAGCTACCCAGGTCAGGGCACAACAGGTGCGTTCCAATAAAGAATATCGGGCTTCGTACGGGGTGAACTTCTTGCTGAGATAATAGATGGCCTGCTACTTTCTTCCCGTTTCATCATATTGCCCCGGAACACAACCGAAAACTCCATCCAATACTGCAAGGTAGAGTAATAGAGGTCTACTTTGCTCGGGCGGGACCAAAACTGGCGGCGTTGACAGGTATTCCATGATTATGTCGAAGGCTTTCTGAGAATCTTCAGTCCATTTGGTAGCGGCATCTTTCTTCAACATCTTAAAGATTGGCTCACAAATGACAGTGGATTGAGCTATGAATTGGCTGATGTAGTTAATCCTTCCCAAGAAACTCATAACTTCTTTCTTGTTCTTCGGTGGTGGCAATTCTTGGATGGCTTTGAGTTTTGATGGATCCAGTTCTATTCCTCGACACCTCATAATGAACCCGAGTAGTTTTCCGGCAGGAAAACCGAATGCACATTTGCTGGGATTCAGCTTCAAGTTGTACCTTCTTAGTCTTTTGAAGAACATCCTCAGATCTTCCATGTGGTCATTGGCTCTCTTGGATTTAATAATGATGTCGTCTACATATACCTCGATCTCTTTGTGTATCATGTCATAGAAAATAGCAGTCATGGCCCTCATATAGGTGGCCCCAACATTCTTTAACCTAAACGACATCATCTTGTAGCAATACATCCCCCACGGCGTAATGAAAGCCGTTTTCTCTTTGTCTTCCTCATCCATCCATATTTGATGATACCCAGCAAAACAATCAATGAACGACTGCATTTTATGCTTGGCGCAGTTGTCAATTAGAATGTGTATGTTCGGTAAGGGGAAGTCATCTTTCGGACTAGCCCTATTGAGATCCCGGTAGTCGACATAAACTCTAACCTTCATGTCCTTCTTCGGCACTGGCACAATATTGGCTAACCATGTTGGATATTCTACTACCTTGAGAACCTTGGCTTTGACTTGCTTGGTGACTTCTTCCTTGATTTTCAAACTCATGTCAGGTTTGAACTTCCTAAGATTCTGTTTTACTTGTGGACATGTTGAATCAGTTGGCAGTTTGTGAGCTACAATAGATGTATTGAGACAGTCATGTCATCATAAGACCAGGCTAATATGTCCTCATATTCCCTTAGAAACTCCGTGTACTCTTTCTTTTCTGATGGTGATAGATGAACGCTGATTCATGTTTCTTTGACATTTTCTGCATCTCCCAGGTTGACAATCTCAGTTTCGTCCAGGTTAGACTTAGGTCTGTTCTCAAAATTCTCAACCTCTTTAACAACCTCTTTTGGTATATCATCTTCTTCTAAGTCCATATCCGTTTGTTGCGTTGGCTCGCCGCACGTTACAATCGTCGGTTCATCAAGATAAGTAATAGTAATGTTGTGTAAATTAAGTAAAGGATAAAAAGAAATAAGAGCAAGATTTATAACAAACTGAAATGCTTTGAATTTTTTTTATCATTGTTTTGAACATTAGAGCTCATATTTCAATATAAAAAATGCGAAAAGTAAGTCAATTAGCGAAAAAATAAAGATAATGCATGGTGCTTTGTTCAGCCTTGCTACCCCGAAGCTTTCCGGACCCTGGTAGTTTTGATGGACCAATTGTTGAGGCGTTCCCCTCGGCTCACAGCTTGTATAAAAGGGCTTTCATCCCCATCCTCCTCAAAAATGACACAACAATCCATATTATCATCTTCCAAAAACAAATTCCTTATTGCTGCTAGTGCTTCCTCTTCTCCCGAACCATATATGACATTGGCGGGCTGGAAAGTCTGTTCCAAGCGAGGTATTAGATGCTCCAGTGGGTAGTAGGGACTGTGCCATGGTGGCGACCAGTGGTTGAATTCCTACCAAGTGTATTCATATCCCAAACCGAAAGTGGTACCATGTTTCTTCAACTTGATAGGCTTAGCGATTCCTTGGAGATTCTTGCCAAGTCCCCTGCCAGGTTCGTATCCGCACCAATTTAGTACACTTTCAATTTCGCTATCCCATAATTTGTCCTTGTCCATGGTGTTGACTCGCTCAATGTGATGGTAGGTTTCTCCGCCTATCTACTTTCTTCCTCCGATTGCTGGGATGGTCTGGCGACTGTATATTGGATTGCTACCGTCGCCGTGAATAATTACCTCTTGGTGATTCCACTCAAATTTCACTACTTGATGCAGGGTTGATGCCACAGCCCCAGCGGCATGGATCCAGGGCCGTACTAATAGCAAGTTGTAAGATGCTGGGATGTCTATCACTTGAAAATCAACGTTGAACCAAGTCGGTCCTATTTGCAGACACAAACTGATTTCCCCAATAGTGGACCTTTGGGATCCATCGAAAGCTTTGACATTGATGGCTCAATCCTTGATCTCATGCAGGCTCTTTCCTAGTGTTCTGAGAGTCACTAATGGACAAATATTGAGGTTGGACCCTCCGTCAATCAGGACTCTAGTGATGAAATGATCTTCGCACTACAGTGATGTGCAAGGCCTTGTTGTGGCTTATCCCTTCAGGTGGCAGCTCATCTTCGTGGAAAGTGATTTTGTGACTCTCCAATACTTGCCACACCATGTTTTCCGTTTCTCCTCCAGTTATTTTGTTGGGTACATATGCCTCGCTCAGCACCTTCAATAAGACATTCTTATGTGCGTCAGAGCTTTGTACCAGCGCAAGGATAAAGATCTGGGTTGTTGTATTGATCAATGACCGAATACTCTTTGGATTGTATCTTTCTCCAGAGATCATCAGGCCCGATTTCAGTGACGGTTGGTCGTCCATAGGCCTGCTTACTGGACTCGTCTAGGTGTTCTAGGGTATAAATCATGTCGGTTCTTGTCATAACCTATGCTGCAATTGCTTCTCTAGATTTGGTTTTCCCTTTCCTTCTCGCCTCGGTAGTGTAATCCCATGGTGTGGCCTTTGTATGGAACGGTTCTATGGCTGTCATGGCCACCGGGATGGGTACCTTTGCATTGGATGGTAACACAGCCACTTCGAATGGTACAGGTGTCTTTGGAAACCCAAACTCGACCTCAATAAGTCCTGGAGTCTTTTGCAGAAGAAGGTGCTTCGAACTCAAGTGGTAAGGACATGTGTACTTCAGCATTTTCAGAAGGATAGATCTGGACCACAATCGGATTAAGTGTAACCATTGGTTCCTTTGGCTCATCACCTTCACCGATCAATCCGATCGACCCTTTGGGGTCCCAATTGTCCTCTATCTTAATCGCGTGAATGCCCTCACCCTTGTGGTCAGGCAAAGGGTGTTGTTATGGACATTCAGAGTTGGCTCATTTGCTATGATGATCTTGTTGTCAATCAAAGATTGGATATTATCCTTCAGAGAGCGGCACTCATCAATGGTATGCCCCTTCATGCCGGAATGGTATGCACAAGTTTTTTTTGGGTTGACCCATTGGGAGGGGTTTTCGGGGTTTATGGCAGGGATATGGGTGATGTAACCAACAGCTTTGAGCCTTTCATATAGTTGGTCGATAGCTTCAGCAATGGCGGTATACTGTTTGAGGGGTCTGCGGTCGAAGTTTGTTCGGGTTCTAGGAAAGTTTTGGCGGGTGGGAGGTGGTTGATAGTGAGAGGGTTGAGTATTGTAGGCTTGATAGACATGTGCGGGTTGGGAATATCTGGGCGAAGTGGGCTGATATATGGGAGGTGGAGATGATTGGTAAGTAGGCGGTGGAGTTTGGTGAGAGGGCGAGGGTGCTTGGTAATTTGGGGTAGGTTGATATGTGAGTGGAGGTATTGGGTAGGTTTGGTATTCAATTGGGGATTTTGTTGTTTGTGCAACCATCACGACGCTCTCCCTTTTCTTGGATGTGCCACCAGACTATAGAGCCTTGTTGGTGGCCTGCAAAGCATCAAAGTTAGTGACCATACCACTTTTGATACCCTCCTCGATCCTTTCCCCTAGCTTTATGATGTCGGAAAATTTCTGGCTTTCAATCAGCATTAACCTTTCATAGTACTGTGGTTCTTGAGCTCGGATGAAAAACCTGTTCATTTGTTCTTCTTCTAAAGCTGGTCTAACATTAGCGGCTTCTGATCTCCAACGAGTAGCATACTCACAGAATGTCTCCGAGGGTTTCTTCTTTAAGTTTTGGATGTAGAACACGTCTGGTGCATTTTCTGCGTTGAACCTAAACCTGTCCATGAAATCGGACGCCATACTTACCCAATTTGACCACTTCCTAGGGTCTTGGTTGATGTACCAAGACAAAGCATCTCCTTTCAGACTTCTCATAAAGAGTTTCATGTGAATCTTGTCATCCCTTCCTACTCTAACCAGCTTGTCGCAGTACGTCCTCAAATGGACTCTGGGATCCCCTGTGCCATCAAACATCTCGAACTTGGGAGGTTTGTACCCCTCAGGAAGTTCGACATCTGGCTGAATGCAAAGGTCCTCGTAATTCAGTCCCTCAATCCCCTTGCTTCCTTCAACACCCTGAACTCTGCTAGTCAGCTTCTTGAGTTCCACAACCAGATTCTTGATAATAGAGTCTTTATCATCAAACTCAGGTGTGCTTGACATTGGTTGAGTATAGTGTGGTATGGTTTCCACATAGATGGGGTTGTTTTGGCAATGATCATTTGTGGAGTTTAATGGTTCAGGGATGAGCAGTGGGGTGTTGTCTGAAGTGTGGCATGTGTTGCAGTGGTGATGGGGAGCAGGTTAATTTTGTGGTTTCAGGATGCTTTGTGGAGGTGTGGGGTTTTGAGTGTTGGCAAAGTTGACATTTGGGATAGTGAGGGAAAATGACAAATTCGCCAAGTTCCGAACTTGGTCCAGTTCTTCCTGAAACTACAATAACTTCTGTTCGAGCTGGGAGGCACTTTCCTTGGAAACCTAAAAACCTTGAGGAACCTCTACCCTTTCAACTGAGTTCTCCCTTCTGATGTTGCTCAAATCATCCATTTTTCTTTTGTTCTTATTTATGATAGGACTCGGAGGAGGAATAGGTGGAGTGGCCTTAGATCTTGTGGAGTTTGATGACGATGCCAGAGTTCACGAACTAACCTTTGGTAAGGGGAATAAACAAAAGGTAAAAACAAAAAGGTAGCAAGTTAGTGCGAGTTGTAAGAAAAAGAAGTTGCGATATTTAAACACATAGTGCGAGAATATAATTCGTGTCCTAATTTGGGAGCCTCGTTGTGCCTGAGGTAGGACTAGAGACAAGTTGATTTGGAGAACTTATAATGCTAAATGCCTCATTTAATTGATAAAAAATAAGGTGAATCCCAAAATGACAGTAAAATAGCAGAAAAATAAAATGTTACTAATGGTCGTTGGCCTTATTACATTTTTAAAAGAAAAGAAAAGACTCCTAACTACTTGGTCCCAGAAGGACCTTCCCCAGACTCGGCATCTTTAGGTCCATCTAACAGTTTCACCAGCTCACGTTGTCCCAGTAGCAAATAGGCTCTAGCCAAGTGTCCTCCTTCGTTTCCCTCAGCATTCTGGTAGTTTTCAATCCTTTGGATGAACTTTCTTTCCAATTCCACTAAACCCCGCTCCAAATACCCTCGTCGCTTGTTGGCGCTGACAGCCATATCTTCCTATTCTTCAATCAACTATTAATAGGCTTCTTGAATCTCCCGGTGCTTGCTTTCGCATTCCCGTATCCTCTTGCGCAATTGGTTGTACTTGACCTGTGCTTCAGCCTTTTCATCGATGATCCTGTGACCTCGTACAAACCCAAGTTCGCCCAGACCATTGTGATTATCCTCCAGCCATCCTGAATAGTATAGGGTACAGCCAGCATGGTATCTGTCTGGCTCAATAGTATCTCTCCCCATGATGATCTTGCAATGTCACATATGCTGAGCTTGGCACTTATAAGGACTGTCATCAGCTTAGAAATCAGCCCGGAAGTGACTCATCTTGTCGACCCTTGGTATAACCTGTTTCTTACCAGCCTGTCTCATAACTCGGAGAGGGACATAAGGGTAGGTTCCCCTCAAACCGATCAGTATCATTAATGGAGCGTCCCTAGATCGGGCGATGAACTCTTCAGTAGGGAACCACTCGAACATCCATTGTATTTGATCCTCAGTTATATTTTCAGACAGCTCCACCCACCCTTTGGCGTCTTCTGGCTGAGCAAACATGTTGGGAATGTAGTTCATTCGCCTTGGTTGATGGAAGACTATATGATCATCCCAGTGTCTATGCTAAATCTCTTGCCGATATTCACCCCTTTGAAGATGCTCCATGAGCTAGAGCTGGAGTAGCAAGTTGCAACCTTCGAAGTGCGGGGCTCCTTGTTGACACTTTTTCAAGGCTCGGTACATTTCTGCAACGATCATGGGCACTATGCTAAAGGGTTGCCCACCAATTACCTCCATTAAGGTTTTAGTGACCATAGCTAACCTGGTGTGAATCCCTACTTTTTTCATAGGAAACGCTATCATGCCCAAAAAGCAGAACATAAAGACAAAGACCCTTCTGTGGATATGCCCCAATGAGTTGAGGGCGAATTCATCTGGGTAAGTGCGGTAGAACTTACTATAGCTGTACCTTTCGTACAGATAGTCGAAAGGAATGTAGGAATCCTTCAAACTGGTCAAGTCTGTGTTTTTCTTTAGGCCCATCATTTTGAGAAAACCTCTACCATTGCGATTTTCCGGCATAAGTAAACCCGGAGTCTCCCACGGAATACCAGCTAATCCTCCTATTTCCTCAAGCAGAGGTGTCATCTCAATCTCCCTGAAGCGAAATACAAACCTATCACAGTCCCAAAACAAAGTAGCAGCCTCTATGATTTTGTTGTTGGGTTGGACCTCCAGGAGAGAAGGCAAATTTCCTAGGTATTTCCGGACAAGAGCCTGATCACTGAAGTGTAGATCCTCCCACCAGCTTAGCAACCATGGGTGAATGTTGGAGACAATGCCAAATCTGGGGACTTCGTGCCTCATTTCTGCAAAACAAAGTGTTAGACCCCTACCCCGCCGGACTCGACTATTTAAACTAATAATTAGCATAAACAACATTTAGTTCTCCAAATAAATGCACAGAATATGCTAACGTCCGTTTGAGTTCCCAAGGAACCCAGTGGACTTTGGACAAGGCTATCTTAAAGAGTCATTATATGAACTGACTCGGCTAGGTTTTGATAGCGATGCATGCACAATTGAATAGAGTAGGGTTTCTATAAGGTATTACACTGGTACCCTTGAGCAGACAACTCAAGAGGTAAAGGCACGAAACCGTCGACTACACCGTTGATCGACTGGTTTTACTGTGAATACGCCTTTGCCAAATTTAGGGGGTAATGATATCGGAAGGGCGCAACCACTCATTATAAGCGTTGTTATGGTATGTTGTTTGGCACGAGTGAAATATGATGTTGAATATACAGTTACAAGAATGAAACAAGTTGTCATGTATTTGCATGTTCATAAAGTAATGATTACAATAATTTCTCATAATTACAATAGTATTAAAGGAAAGCAGTAAAGGAAAACATTAAAGAAAACCAACAAGGAGCCAAGTCAGTTTCGTAATAGAAGAGAAATAAAGATATTAAATAAAGGCAATAAAGAAGTAGTAAAGTCACAAATAACATGAAATGGTAAAAGCCTAAAGAAATTCCCCGGCAGAGTCGCCATGTTGTCGCGCCCCCTTTTTCTCGCGAAATCGGGCTTGTGACATTTAGGAGGACAACTCGTTCCCTTTTGGGAATTGGGTTTTGGAACTTGAAGATTCGCCACCTAATGATTAAGTGCATTAGGACACTAAGAAGGGTTTGAGTTTGAAGAACCAGAGTTCGGGTAAGGGCTAGAAATTATCTCGAGGGGAAGGTATTAGGCACCCCTCAAGATCCATTAGTGTGGTTCCCAGCCATGTTCCCATTGTAACTTCACATAATCAAGTAAGCAATTAAGGGTCTCAAATAGAAGAGGATTTTCACATATTATTGCAAACAAATTGAAAGTTTATAGAGAATAAGGAAAGCAGAAATAGTTCTGACAATAAAACAAGTTAAAAGAGAGGGGGGTCCTAGGTTTACAAACAATATGGATCACATCAATGCAATACCCGGCAATCGCTCCTCAGAAGAGGGGTTGCAAGTGGTATTAGCGCACCGGTCATCATATCCATATCTACCCTTCCCACCTCGTTAAGGTAGTAAAGCACAGAATGGTGTCGTTACTTATTGCATGCTAGTACCCGCCCCAAATCCTATTAGTCCCGGAGGCATTTGGGACTACTAGTCCTAAAGGGAAGGGAAATTTGGCTTTTTCAGAGTTTTAAAAGGATAAAATTCTAGGGCTACAATCAAAATATATAGGGCAAGTATAGGAAGAACACATAAAAGTTTAAAGGGCTCAAATAGGCCTCCTCATTTACAGAGACAAGTTGGTTAGCATGCCTTACAAGTAATGGTTATGGTCTGAAATCAAATTAAAGCGTAGGATAGGCTGATTCATCACATATTTCTGAGATGAGGAGTCCGAATTAGCCTTACCTGGTTGTAATTTATCAAAGACTTATGCAATTAATTAATTACCTGATGTTTTGCCTAAGTGAGACCTATAGGCATGATATCTAATAGTGCTTGCTCTAATTTTAAAGAAAACTTACTGATTATAGAAAAAATGAAAGTTTCGAAGATTTTAGACAACATTGTAACTGATTTTAAACTTGTAGATGACATAAGCAAATCGGATTCAATGTTTACTCCTATAGGCATAATTTCTAGGCGTTGTTTGTTTTAAAACGATTATGAAAGTGCAGGCGTCCTCTAGACATGGTATCTAGAATGCAATTGATTATTATTTAACCTATGACTGTTTTCCTAATGATAGATGTAAGATGCAGAAATGCAAAAACTATAGGCAGGATTTTTATACGTCGTGCATGAATGCAGAAAACTTATAGACATGATTTCTATATGATGTGCATGAATGCAGAATACTATAGGCAGGATTTCTATATGACGTGCATGAATGCAGAAAACTATACTCAGGATTTCTATATGAAATATAGATGTGCAGAATCCTATAGTCAGGATCTCTATATGAAATCCAAAAGTAAAACAGGTTGTGATTGCAGGAATAAATACCTAAGATCATGATGTCTACCCGTATGGATACATAAGTGACCCTCACCTTTTCACTAGAACCCCATAAGTTATTACAACATATTACAGACCAGGATAAATTAAGAAAAAGGTAAAATTACATTAGAAAATAAGCAACAACCAAGGAGCCTAATTAAGACTCAAAGTCCAACAATATGAGGTGAACCAACTTCCAGGAACATATTTCCAAAGCCTTCTCTTATTTGGGATGTGTCAAAGTTCCCTAAGTGCCTCGAGTGGACTCCGGGCAGTGCTTACAACCCAAATATATTGCAGAATTAAGACAGTGTAGTGTGGAAATACCAGCCCTCTGATATCCAAGTTCAGAGGGAACTCAAGGTCCCAAAGCAAGGCTCATAAGAGGGGTGCAGAACTTAGAATCTAAGAGTAAGTGTAAGGACATAGAGGGGATTTAGGGGAAGGCCATGGCAGGCTGGTGGTCATGCCCAGCAATCAGGAGTGCTGGAACACCCCTGACTAGCCTATTAGCCACATTTTGAGAGTTGGGATCCATTGAGGACCAGGTTCAGACCTAAGCAGCAATTTGTATGCTGTCAAGCCATGGACCTTAACTCAAACACATAGAAGGGAGTGGGGGTATAGGGAGTTCATAACAAACAACAGATGCAAAGGGAGAGTAGCCTTCTCAATACAGAACATGAAAAACAAAGTAGACAGGATTGTAGCAACTGTAAAATAAACACATAGGGGAGTGAGGGAGAAAAGTTAAATTAGAACATACCAGTTTCAGGGAAAACAAACAAGTAAAATCAGTTCTGAGAAAGCCAAGTTGCAAGCTAATAGTTCCAAAAGATCTCAGAAAGAGTAGAATGTGGAAAGAGTATTGTAATTGAGAGGTGTGTGTGTAAAATGTTGAATTTGAAGTATTGAACTGAAGGTTCAAGGTTGTCTGAGTGCAGAAGGGTCGTGCCCCTTTTATAGTGCAGAAAACAAGTAAGAAAAGGTAAGGGAATACTTTGAAATCAATCACACAGAATCTTCCTTCAGTTAAGAGATTCTGATTTCAAACGGGTAGAAGACAATTAAGGAAAGAATTGGATTAAAATCTTTTCCAAAGTAGTACAAGAAGGGCAAATACATAGAAACTATTTAAGGAAAGGCTTGAATAGCAACACGGTTTGTGTAAATAAGGAAAGACAATCAATCAACAACCAGTAAAATTAGAAATTGAGTTTTTGTATGAATGAATCCAACCAGAAAAGGTGAAGAAAGGTTTAATTAAAGAAAATCAGTAACAATCCATCGAACCTTATTAAAAAGGAATTCTGAATCAATCACAAATTGGCAAACCTTTTTTGAAAGAAGAATTCTTCATATATAAAGCATACAGACATGTCAAACAGAAAAGAACTATCATGCTAATTAGAAAGATCTAGTGTAGAAAGTTCAAAGTCATAAACAAAGAAATTCAAGTTCAGTACATAGACTCGAAATGAGTCTGAGAAAGCCCAGAGTTCCAAAGTAGAACCCTAGTCCGAACACCAGATCTAAACTCGCCCAAAAACCCCAAATCCTAGGGTTTCCAACTCGAGTAAGAGAAGATTGGGGAAAAAGTTTTAAAACTCCAGTAGAACACAGATATAGCATGGATCTAAGATAACACAAAGAGAAGACCCTCGAATAGCTAGGGTTTCAGAGAAACCCTAGAAATTAGAAAGGCTTGGAAGAAGGTCCGATCTCGAGTCGGAGAAGTCAGAAAAGGCTTCTAGTGCTTGAATATGCCGAAGCATGGCCGGAGAAGCCATAGATCTACAGATCTGAGCAGGATCTAAAAAGAACCATCAGAGTCGGGCTTCAAATCATCGAACAGCTTAGGTTTAATGGTGAGAGAGGGTGGAAACAGGCCGTCCATGGCCTGAGAAGCCATGGATTCCGGTGAAGTAACGGTTAAAAAGGGTGGAAGTCGACGAGGGTTCCGAAGAACCTTTGAGAGTGTTTAAGAGACGAAGGGATTCAAAGGTGGCTTGTTAGGTGAAAGTTATTAGGGTTAGGGGCGTTTGGGAAATTAAAAAGGAAAGGGGGAATTATGGCCAATGATCAAAATGATCAACGACCTAGATCAAATAGGAAACCGGACGGGTTTTTTAATTGGATCATGGGTCGGGTAAAATAAGAAATTGGGCCAGTCCAGCTGGGGGGTAGGATTGGGTTAATTTGAGGGCTAAAATTGAAATGTAAATATTTGTAATTGAAATGAAATGAGGCTAAATGTTAAATGACTAGTTTTTCCCTTTTATTTTATAAAAATGGTAAAAAATATTTTTAAAAGCAAATTAAAAAAACTAAGCCAGTTAATAATACTCAAATATCAATTTATAATTACTGGAATAAATTTTACAATTATGAAATACTATTAATCTTAAAATAGGCTATTGTTGCAATTGCATGCAATTTATTATTTAAATAACAAATAAATTTGTAACAATATACAATAATTTTCTTAACTATATATTGGTATAAATATTGGAATAAAATAAATTATTCACCAAAATTGATGATTTTGGGAATAATTATGGATTTAGTACTACTAAAATGGATAGTAAATTGATTTTAAAAAAACTCTTCGAAAGATCGGAAAATACTAAAACACTTGGGTATGCTTATGTATGCATGTATATGATATTTTGTATATATTTTGTGTATAAAAATATATAGGAAAAAATTGGGTATCAACAAGACCCTATTTGGCTCATCTTGATTTCTCCGGGGAGATGATCTTATGGGGGATGCCCCCCAGTATTTGAGGTTGATTGATGAGAAGCCTTGAATACTTGTTAATTTCTCCTTAAGTAGCATATAAATGTTGCTTCATTTAAAACCTTGCCGTTAAAACCCTTCTTGGGATAAAATCCGATCGAAGGAATAGAGTGCAACGCATGCTTTGAAACCTAAGGTCTTCAAGCTGGAAGGTGCTTCGATTCTTCTAACCGGACGCCTGCACATAGGTTAGTGTAAGACGTAAATAAAAAGGGAGATGGTTATACCTTAGTCATGATGGCATTCGAGCCTCGATATGTTTCAACCGCTCACTCCGGGGATGCGGTACGGTCCTTCGCTTATTTACTCGGGTGCAGCCGAGCATGTAGCTTGTAATTGCTACTTCGATGTTTTCTTATCCTTTGGATCCTTCGATGTTCAAGTTGTCGATGTCGGTGCCACATTGTGAACCGTGAACATCTCTCTCGCTGCATGTTGCTCCCCGTATACCATTTTTATTCCATCCTTCATTTGAAACTTCATAATTTGATGAAGAGTTGATGGTACTGCTCTCATGCAGTGTATCCATGCCCTTCTGAGCAAGGCATTGTATCTCATGTCTCCTTCGATTACATGAAACTTGATGTTTTGGGTTGTGCAGGCCACGTTGACCGGGAGGGTGATTTCCCCTTTCGTTGTCTCGCTCGCCATGTTTAATCCGTTGAGGACTCGAGAGGTGGGCACGATCTGGTCAAGAGTCCGAGCTGCTCCACCACCCTCGACCTGATAATGGTAGCCGAGCTACCTGAATAAACAAGCACATGTTTAATTTGAAATGTATTCACAAGAAAAGAAATTACCAATGCATCGTTATAAGGCTGAGACAGGGTTTCGATGTCCTTGTCGCTATACGTGAGAGCATCCTCGGGTATGTAATCTCAAGTTTTCTTTTCCCTGTTTCTGTATATTTTTGTTCGTTTGACAATGGGTTCATGTGGGATGACGACTCCCCCAACAATCATTTGGATGACATGTTGTGGTTCTTCTGTTTCATTTTTCATGTTCGCATTTCTTTCTTGAAATTGATTTTTGGCTCGATCACTGAGGAACTTTCGAAGGTGACCTTTGTTAAGTAGTTGGGCTACTTCTTCTCGAAGCTGTCTGCAATCTTTGATCCTATGACCATGTATTCCATAAAATTTGCACATCGGGTTAGGATTCCTTTGCGACGGGTCTGATAGTATGAGTTTTGGCCACTTGATGTCTTTAATTTTACCAATAGATGATACAATGTTCAAAACATTGATGTTGAAGTTGTACTCCGATAATCGGGGTGCCTCCGTCGGCCCTGTGTATCTGTTGAATCCAGGTCTGCTCATGAGTCCCTGAGGATTCTGACCTCGATCTGCCCTTCGGTCGTTTCGGGGTATGTTACGCCTTGGGGCGTTTCTGCGATCTTCAGTGTATGGTTGGTACATTTCCTTGTTCGGCTTTGGCTCCTTTGAGAGGAGCCTGCTTGGATATACTAAGCTCGAGGGGGCTTCCAGTTGGCCATCCTCGACCCTAATCTTTGATTGATATCGATTGTGGAAATCCGCGCAAGTCACGGTGTAATATTCAACCAAGTTCGGCTTTAGCTGCTTTGAAGCTACCGAGAATCGTTTATTCATACCTTGGGTGAAGGCCTGCACTACCCAGTCATCAGAGACTGGTGGTAACTCCATTCGCTCCATTTAAAAGCAAGATACAATCTCCTGCAACATCTCGTTTTCTCACTGTTTGATTTTGAAGACGTTGGACTTTCTCATAGCAACCTTGAAGGCACCGGCATGTGCTTTTATAAAAGAATCTGCCAGCATGGCGAATGAGTCTATCGAATTTGGGGATAGGTTGTGATACCACATCATGGCCCCTTAAGAAAGTGTTTCCCCGAATTTCGTCAACAGGACGGATTCAATTTTGTCTTTCAGGTTATTTCCCTTTACGGCACAAGTGTAAGTAGTGACGTGCTCATTGGGATCCGAGGTTCTATTGTACTTTGGGAGATCAGGCATTCCGAATTTCTTTGTGATAGGCTTCAGAGCCGCACTTGATGGGGATGACTTTTGTACGAGTTTCATGAAATCAACACCCTTGAGGATCGGGGGTGCGCCCAAGATCTTATCGACCCTTGAATTGTAGGTCTCCTCCTTTTTATCATTAGCTTCTATCTTCTTTTCACCTGATTCAATCATCTTTATGAGGTCCTCGAGCATCTTAATAATAGCGGGGTCGATTGCTGACCCGTTGTTGCTCGATATTTCCGATACTTGTTTGGCTCGAGGAGCCATTTCCGGTGCTGTTGTGCTTGGAGTTTTTCGGTGGCGTTTTAAGTTGAGAAATCGTCAGTTGTTGTGCCTGCAACATCTCAAAAATGACATGAAGTCTAACCTTTTGTTCTTCCTGGGCTGGGGTTCTCTGAGCTTCTTGTTGGTTTTCTTGGCATATACTCCCGTTAGTGTGAGAGCTTATATCGACGTGTTGGGCATTTCGTGAAACCACATCCACAGGGATTGGCTCTGGTGCATCCTCAGGTTTTTGTAGTGGTACACCAATGCTTGGAACAACTACACCATTTTCACCATGGTCCTCAGGACCATTGCTTTCATGTGCATTTACTGACTTAGACATTTTGACCTAAAATCAAAGATTCTTCGGCAATAAAAAGTTTAAAGAATAACTTGTTTTTTAAGTAAACTAGCACGAAACCAATCACTATTATTTTTAGCCCCATGGTAGGCACCAAACTGTTTACCTTAAAATGATAATTACAATAAGATTTGATTTAGTGATTCTAAAAATACGTGATTTTTATGCTAGTTTTTAGACAATAGATGCTAAGTATAAGATAAGAAAGTAAAGTAAGAGGCAGTGTTAATATTCAAACCAAACGATCGTGAATCGGGGTTGTAAGCACGTGATTTTTGCCCTATGTGAGAAATACTCCCAAAAATTCAAAATAAAACAATTTTTCTTTGTGTGCAATTTTGAGAATTTTCGTGGCCTTTTTGGATAATTATTTGTATTTGTCCGTGCATGTTTATTTGTTAAATTAATAAAAATACAAAAATATGTCGCATTTGCATTTAGGATTTAATTCTACAATTAGGAGCAATTAAGTTTGTTTTACAAGAACAAAAAATCATAAAAATAATGTACGTTGCATTTTTTAGCATTTAAATTGTGTGATTTTATCATAATTGCTATTTAATTGTGTGTTAATTGTTATTAAGAGTTAATTTGCATTTTATAAATTAATTTAGTTCTATAGGATAATTTAGGATTTTTAGAATTTAGTTTTAGTTTAAGAAAAAAATAAAAGAAGAAAAAAAGAAGCATTGGAAATAAGAAGAAAATCGGATTGGGCCACCTTTTAATTTAAATCAACCAGGCCCAAACCAAATAAACTCCTACCGGGTCAACCCGACCCGGTCCGCCCCATAACCATACGAGTTACCCCCTCTTCCCTTTTTTCATTCTTCATTACCCAAAACCCTAAAAAAAACACCCCCCCCTCTTCTTCTCCTTCCCCAAAAAACCCTCCTACTCAAAACCACCCTCCCATGGCTTCCCTCGCTGCTTTTGCTCTCCCTCACTCCATCCATGGCTGCCCCCTCACCACCATTTACTCCGTCGACCACCCTTTCTGCTTCACCTTCTTCGTCTTCAACTCCAGCCAAACATCGAACCACCATGAACGACCCTTCTCCTCATCTTCTCGAGCAACTGCCATCTCCATTCCCATCGATGAACCACCAAACCAGCGACGCGACCAGTCGTCCCTGCTCCTCCCCATCCACGACGTGAGCTGCTGTTTCGTGCAGCTTCACTTTCTGCTTCACCTTCTTCGTCTTCAACTCCAGCTATGGACGAACCACCATGGCTGCTGCTTCGTCTTCAACTGCCTTCCCCTCGCCGACAAGCAGCTCACCTCAAACAACCCCACTGCCAAAACCAGCCTCATCATCGTCGTTCTTCGACGTCAACCTCCAGTCCAAAACGAGCTCCATCTCCAGCAACCATGGCCGCTGCTTCACCTCCTTCGTCATTTCCTCCAGTCGCTGGAAAAACCAGCAACGACCACTCCACATGAGCGACCACCATCGCTTTTGCTGCATCTAGCCATGAACTCGATCGTCACTGCGTCAAAAATGAAAATGGGTTGAAAACAGTGATGTTTGTTCAGGCGTGTCGAGTTTCCGTTCGAACCCGGACTTCAAACTAGTAGGTTTTCGTTCTTTTTTCTTTTAGTTTTCGTTCAGAAAATTCATCTTCCGCTCTTTTTCTTCTTTATATGATTATGTTTGTGTTCCGATAGGTTGGTTTGAATTCGAACCCAGGTCTTTGTTTGTGTTAGAGATAATTCGTGTTCATTTTTGTTTGAAGTTCGTTAGTTTTTCATCAAGTGATTTAATGTGAGTGTTTATGTGTTGGTCTTTAGTTTTTGATTTAGTATGAATCATTTATCTTGGTTATGATGTTGTTTGATTTAGTTTGAGGTCAACTGATGATCCAGTTTAGTGATTTGGATTTACTTGTTTGTTCTGATGAGTTCGTTCGGATATGAATCTGACTTTGCTGTTAATTCATGAACGTTGTCGATTAGGAGTTTGTTTGGCGAGTTTATTATGTAGAGTTTGATTGTTAGTTGTCAATTGTCAGGCTTGATTTGGTTATAGCTGATGTAATTTGATTAATTGATTAGGTGAATTGGTTGTAACTGATATGGTTTTGGTATAGATTGAAAGGGATAGGGGTAAAATGGTAAATTGCAGTATTTTCAGGGGCATTTTAGGGATTTTGAGTTTTTAAAAAATAATTAATGAGTGCTTTGTCCACTAAGTATTAAATAATATTAAATTAATACATTGTTTAATACATGGTGGGGGACAAGACATGTGGTAGTGTGAATTAATACACTGTTTAATATAGTGGGGGACAAAGCATGCGGTAGTGGTGAATAAGGGAATTAAATATATAAACGATATGTGGTAGTGGGAACTAATATATTTGTTTAATATAGTGGGGGACAAAACATTAAGTAATGGAATTCAAATGGGGGCGCGGGCGAAAAAGGAGGTGTGACAGCTCTGGCGACTCCGCTGGGGACCGAACCCAGAATCTATGGTTCAGGGTTCAGAATTCGAGCTTAGATGAACTGTTATATTTGGATTTATTTATTATTTGATCTTATTACATGTTTTGGCCTAAATGTGCAAAAGGATGTTTTTTACCGCTTTGATATTATTTGAACTGTACATATAAACTGTGCTATTCTGTTCCGGGGATGTGCTTACTGGTTGAGACTCCCTATTCTGTTTATTGTCTACCCTGAAATAAAAGAGGCTTGGAAAGTTTCTAAGCTGGCTGGCCTTTTGGTTCCCGGAAAGGAGCTCCTTCCTCAACTCGAGTTGTCCGCTCGGGTACACTGTCTAGAACATATACCCAGGTTGAACCTAGAATAACTTGACTTCATGCCGGATCCCTAGTAGGAACGTTTATTTGCATCATGTTGCATTTGACTTAGAGGATTCAACACAGGGGTTGGGTCCGTCTAGGACAAGCAACCTGAAATGAAAAAATACCATTCTACTGCATCTTGTTTGGTTTGCACATTTATTTGCTTCAGATCTGCATGCTGACCGGCTTCTGAAATGGGGAATTTTTGAAAAAATTGTGAAAAAGAGAAAAAGAAAAATAGCAGTGTAGGGAGATGACTACTTATTTTTTGAAAAATAAAACCAATGTCCAAGTAGTGTCAAAACCCTGCCGAAATTCTGAAAAAAAATTGTCTCTTTTAGTTAGATTTATTTGGAAAAAAAACAAAAGAAAGGAGTCTAGTTTACAATTTTAGTTTATGTTGGGCGAACTACGCCGGTTTGATTCTCACAGGGCGTGAGATACGTAGACAACCCTCGTCGGGTCCAACTTCCCATTTTGCAAAATTAGACAAAAAATGTCAAATTTTAATTTTCGTCATAGAGTCGGGCGATGCCGTTTTTGTCAGAAATAGCCGAATTTTCCCGAAAGGGATGCCGGAAGGCTGACTTTGCATAAACGGCCACTCCTTTCATTTTTTGGATTTTTGATCGGTTGACTCGCACAACCTTAAAATCTTCGTCCCTGAAGTGCTGAAAGGTCGTGTTCGAAAAATTGGTTCTTTCTTTTATGAAAAATAATCAAATCGTTTTGAGTCAAATAAATTTTCTTTTGTTTAAACACATTAATAAATGTGCAGAATGAGCACGACTCAAAATGAACCTTTTTCAATCATGAATAAAATCCCCCTCCAGTTGCGGCTATGGTAGAATGATTTAGGCAAAGAAGGGCGACACGAAGTCAAGAAACATCTGAAATGTCTCACGTGTTTGTTGGGAATCAGGCCTCGATGGGATATTATAAGGGAACTGGTCACTTACTGGGACCTGGCGCACAATGTCTTCCACTTCTCGGACTTTGAACTCACCCCGACTTTAGAGGAAATGGCCGGGTACATCGGTATTGCTGAGGTTCCGTTAAGGCATAAATACCTGGTTGCTCCAAGAGTTGTAGCGGTGCACCGGTTTTTGGACTCGTTAAAGATAGTCAGAACGATCCATAACCCAGACTTTGCGAAAGGTTTTTGCACTCTGAGCTTCATATACCAAAGATACGGCCACGTAGGAGGATTCGACAAGCCAGAAAACAATGCAGTAAAAGTAACCGTCGAAAGCGGGATGAACATAGACGGGTTGATTTCATGATAACCTTCTTAGGGCTTTTAGTGTTCCCAAGAAAATACGGGAATATTGACATAAAGGTAGCTAGGGTCGTCAGTACTTTGCTCACTCAAGATGACAGCGCGCTTGCGCCCATGATTGTATCTGATATCTTCCGAGCTCTCACGGCCTGCAAAGCCGGAGGGAACTTTTTCGAAAGGTGTAACTTGTTATTGCAAATATGGATGACCGAACACCTATGTCACCGAGCCCAGTTCCTGAGCCATGGATCTTCTGAGAAAACCTGCATAGAGAAGTTCTACACCAGAATTAATGAGGTCCACTTACCTGAAGAAGTCTCGGCATGGACCTCATACTTTCGGACCCTTAACGCCAGTCAAATACAGTGGACAATGGGATGGTACCGATCGACGAAGTCATATATATGCCAGCAGCTAGGCCCCATTTCCTCTTGATGGGGCTTAAGAGCATTCAACCTTATGCGCCGTATCGGGTTTTGAGGCAACTTGGCAGGTGTCAGATAGTGCCGAAAGATGAGGAGCTGAGGACCCAAGTGATTGAGATCAGTTCCGATGGCTAGCTTCCTGAAGCAAGGGTCTTCTAGATTTTGAGCCAATGTCAATACTTGGAGGCAAATACTTGTGTACTGAATTGGGCAAGAGGGGAAGTTTCACCCGGATATCAGGCTTGGTAATAAGGGGAAGTGTCGTCTGGAAGGCCGGCTAAAAGACCTCACCTTCAAGAGTTTGCCAAGTCCTTACAAGAGCATTGGGACTTGTTGGCGAAAGAAGAAGAATACAGGGCCACAATAGGCAAGTTGAAGCAGTAGGTCACAGATCTTCAGTTTGAAAGAGAAATTCAGACTGCGGCCGATGAAGGGGACAGAAAGAAATCAGCCCAAGAAAATGACTCCCTTAGAGCACAAAACCGACAAGTCATAATGGATGCCGACAACCAACGGAGAAGCCGGTCCGATAAAAGGCTGATAGAAAGGTTAAGAAATCAAGTCATTGAAAGCCAAAAGGACTTGGAAAGATCCGAGGCTAGCATAGCAAGAATGCGGCCCAGATGGGCAAAAGGTGCAGCAGCGTGGAAAAAGCACCTATGGCAAGTGAGAAGGGATTATGAAGGGATCATTGAAATATTAAGAGAAACAAATTCCACTCTCAGAGATCGGGTCCTTAAACAAGCCCGAGATGCTAGAATGGACAGGGAGCGCTGCTATGATTCAATAGCCCGAATGGAAGAACAAATGGAGAGGTTCCAAGATCGGCTCGTTGACAACACTCAAGTATTGGGATTAAAGAATCAACGAATAGAACAACTGTTTATGGAAAGGGATAAAATCACGGGTAGGATCAATGAGATTGGGCACTACATCACCACGAGGTGCCTAACTTGTGAGGAAATGCCCCGTGATACCCTTTTTTCCTCAATCATGGGTTATGTCCACCGGATCATGGAGGAATTAAAAAGCTTGCAAAGAGGCCTTGCACCACAGCCCGCGAAAAGGCCGAACAATGCCTCGTGGTATCCCTAATTCAGGTCTGCATTGATGTTTTTAAAAGTCTATTGTCTACCCTTCTGTTCTCTTTTCATATCAAACCATGTTAATAGTGTAGAGTCTGTATTTTGTTTGTCCTTTTTCAAATAGGTAGCTTGTAATAGCATATTTTGGTAATAAAATAAAATAATTTTTTTTTGTCTTTATTTGTGGCAGAACTACGCCCGGTCTGATTCATGCGGGGACATGATATGTAGGCAATCCACATAAGATTCGACCATCACTAAAAAAAAGGGAAAAGGCAAAGTGAATAAAGAAAGGACATAAGCCGGAATGATGCATGCAATCGAAGCAAAAACATGTTAGAAATGGTTAAACTTCCTAGGAACATTGCATTCCCCAATGTAAAATTGCAATATGTGTTAAACTCTAACTCTAACAACTTTTTTGTTTTATCAGGGAAAGAGATTTCAAAACAGTTAGCTCGTTAGAACGTTCTGGCAGATTACCATTACCACACAAGATCAAAAGGGACCATTCCGGAAAGTATGTCTGGTTCGGACAAAAGTGTTTAGCAGGAAAAGACAGAGATACAAATGATGAAGGAGGAAGTAGACAGGTTAAGACAAGAGATAGCTAGGATGCACCTAGCCTGGTCTAAGGGACAAACATCACCAATACTTCCCCCTACTCCTACCCTTTCACCAGCTCGGACTCCGGAACACCCTTCCACTGGTCCATCAACGAGCTTCCCCATTGCCCAATACTATCAAGGGGAAACTTCCTATAATCCCCAAGCTTCACCACCCAAACAAAACCCTCCTCCACCAGTTGTTCCTGTTTTCGTGGCACCTCCACCCGCCACATTGCAGAAATCATCCGTTGAACCAGTGCTTCAGGTTCACGACAACCAATACTATCCTCTTGAACTCACCTTCAAAGCACCCGAGCCATACACTTACACCCTTCACTTTCAGCTCCCGACAGAAACTGAGAGGCCAGAGAATCCGGAGCAAGACGAAGTGCTCCGTAAAGTGAAAAGCCTGGAGTAATCCTTCAGGAATATGCATAGATTGGGCAGCCAAGTCAGTGTGTCCTATAAAGATCTGTGTCCCTTCCCCAATGTTCAATTGCCGGCAGGTTTTAAGATGCCAAAGTTTGATCTATATGAGGGACATGGGGATCCCATGGCGCATCTACGAGGTTTCTATAGTAAGATGAGAGGGGCAGGGGGAAAGGATGAGCTGCTGATAGCTTATTTCGGTCAAAGTTTAAGCGGGTCCGCATTAGAATGGTACACAAGGCAGGATCCTAGCAGGTGGTATACCTGGGAGGATCTAGCACAAGCATTTGCAGGTCATTTCCAGTATAACCTTGAGATCGTCCCCGACCGTCTCACACTGTTAAAACTTGAGAAAAAGCTTGGAGAGAGCTTCAGGGAATTCGGATTCCGTTGGAGAGAACAAGCAGCAAGAGTCGATCCACCAACGAGGGAAGGTGAAAAGGTGGACTACTTTTTACAAACGTTGGAGCCAACTTACTTTGGTCACCTGGTGACATCAGTTGGTAAATCTTTCAATGAAGTAGTAAAAATGGGCGGTATGGTTGAAGAAGGACTCAGGTCCAACAAGATAATGAGTTATTCAGCAATCAAGGCTACAACTCAGGCTATCCAAAGCAGCACAGGAGGTGCGCTCGGGAAAAAGAAGAGAGAGGAGGTCGCAACAGTCGAAGCAAGTACTTGGTCTAGATCAAGAGGTCCTTCCCCTCGCTACCAACCCAGACCCCATTACCCAAACTATCCACACACTCCATACAACCCCCCACAACCCTATTATCCACCACAAGAGTCACATTTCTCCGTCTATCACGCCCAAACTTACATCCAGCCTCTGGCTAGCCTGCAATGGCATGCGCCGGCTCCCCAACATACATATCCACCTCCCCAACATACATATCCACCTTCACAAAACACATATCCACCACCAAGGGCCTATAGGAATCCTTCAGGGCCAAACTTCCGTGGGAATCAAACTTTCAGGAACGAAACGGTGCAGAGGTCGAGAACATTCACTCTGTTGGGAGAAACCTATACTACTATGTTCCACAAGTTGAGGCAGTTAGGCCTATTAAGTCCTGTTGAACCCAAATTGCCAAATCCTCTTCCCAAAAATTTAGACCACTCAATAAGCTGTGAATATTTTTCGGGGGCTCCCGGGCATGATACTGAGAAGTGTTGGAAGTTGAAGACTGCCGTACAAGATCTTATTGACACAAATAGGATCAAGGTTCAGGCACCAGAGGCACCCAACATCAATGATAACCCGTTGCTGGTGCACCACGAGGCTCACATGATCGAACTAATGCACGAAGGGGGAGAGCCAAAGAAACCCTCACAAACGGTAATGATGATTCATGCCAGTCCAAACGAAAAGTCGACCAGTGGAAAGGCAATGGTACAGTTAGGAAAGGTAGATGACAAACCATTTGTGGTAGTGGGAAAGGTTCGTCTGTTGTTGCGAAGAAGCCAAAGTCAGTCAGGGTAGTACTGTAGGGAGTATCAGGCATACCAGTGTTGGTAGTGAAGGGGGCCCGCATAGAACCAGTTGTTATCAGGCCAGTAATGCAGCTGCCGATAACAAGTGAGAAATTTGTGCCATGGAGCTACAGTCAAGTGATAGTGATGCATAAGGGGAAGGAGGTTGTGGAAGAAGTATGCGAGGCCTAGGGGTTAGCTCATTCGGGAAGGTGTTTTGTTCCCGCAGAATTGAGAAGGGCCAATCCTGTAGCAATAAAAAAACCAGTGACGGAGGAAGAAGCAGAGGAGTTTTTGAAGAAGATGAAGGCACAGGACTACTCCATTATTGAGCAGTTGAGGAAGACCCCGGCCCAGATTTCGTTGCTATCCTTGTTGATCCATTCAAGCGATCATTGTCGGGCAATAATGAAGATTCTGAACGAAGCCCATGTTCCGGACAAGCTCTCCGTGAACCATTTGGAGAAAATAGCGCACAAAATCTTCGAGGTAAACTGAGTGACATTCTCTGACGATGAGTTACCGGTAGAGGGTACAGAACACAACAGGGCACTATACATGACGGTGAAATGCGAAGACTCGGTGGTCACTCGAGTACTGATTGATAATGGGTCAAGTGCCAATATTTGTCCTTTGGCCACTCTGAACAAACTGAAGGTGGATGATGATAGGATTCACAAGAACAACGTCTACGTCCGAGGTTTTTATGGGGAAGGTACTGACACAGTGGGTGATATCATACTGGAATTGACCATTGGTCCGGTCGTGTTCACCATGGAATTTCAAGTGATAGATGTGGCGATGTCGTATAATCTTCTATTAGGACGACCCTAGATCCACGCAGCCAAAGCAGTGCCTTCTACACTGCATTAGATGGTCACATTTGAATGAGATAGACAATAGATTGTGTTACACGGGGATGACGGTACACATGCCATTAGTGATGCCATTGTTCCCTTCATAGAAACCGATGATGACAAGGGCCCATAGGTTTATCAAGTTTTTGACTCAGTCTCAGTAGACAAAATTCCTAAGGATGGGGGCCTTCCACTTCCCAGAATCGTGGCTGCGACCTTCATGATAGCCTCAAAAATGTTAAACAGCGGATTTGTACCAGGGAAAGGTTTGGGGGTTGATCTACTGGGTATTGTCCAGCTAGTTTCATTGCCCAAGAACCTGGATACTTTTGGGTTAGGATTCAAGCCTATCGTAGCGGATGTAAAGTGGGCCCGCAAGTTGAAGAAAAGAGTCTGGGTCCTTCCTAAGCCAATCCCGCGCCTATCTAGATCATTTGTCGGAGCAGGTATCAGAGAGTTGTCGGTATCGAAGGTTCTCGGACCACCGATCTGGCCAGATGGAGATTTGAATGAAGAATTTGAAAGGCTGTTTGCCGATGTCAACATGATAGAAGTTGGAGAAGGTTCCAGTAAGGCAGACATAGAGTTTGTGGGGCCTAGGGCCAATGTCAACAATTGCACAGCTACTCCTCTTCCTACTCGGAGGGAGTCCTGGTAGTTGGCTCTGATTTTCCTTCTTGTTTTCTGGATTATTCCAGGGTTGTAATCAAGATTCTTTTTTATTTTTATTGCGTTCATCAAAGTGTGAAACCTTGTTATCCCATAATTCAATAAAATAAAAAAAGTTTCTTCTTCATTCCTTATTTTATTTTTTATTTTTAATTTTGTTTTCTTCTTTTCTTTTTCTGAACAGTTCTCTTTATACTGGTCTTAATGACATGGAATGCACAATGGATCTTCAACCTAGTCTAAAAGAGTAATCTGATTCCGAACTAACTATACAAGAGGTCGATTATGATAATGAATCGGAATACGATGAGGACGAAGCCTTCGAAGAGATAAACAGAGAGTTAAGCCAGTTTGAAGAGAAATCGAAGCCCAACTTAAATGACACAGAAGCCATCAATTTAGGGGATGCAGATGATATCAGGGAAACTAAAATAAGCATCCACATTGCACCAAATATCAGGGAAGAACTAATCAAAACACTTATTGAGTTCAAAGATGTTTTTGCATGGTCGTACGATGACATGCCGGGGTTAAGCACGGATTTAGTGGTTCACGAATTGCCCACTGACCCGGCATGCCCTCCCGTCAAGCATAAATTGAGGAAGTTCAAAACAGACATTAGTGTGAAGATTAAAGAAGAAGTAACCAAGAAGCTACAAGTAAAGGTTATTCGGGTCACTCGATATCCTGATTGGTTGGCTAATGTGGTGCCAGTGCCAAAGAAAGATGGGAAGATCAGGATGTGTGTCGATTACCGCAATCTAAACAGGGCAAGCCCAAAGGACAACTTTCCTTTACCTAACATCCATATCTTGATCGACAATTGTGCCGGACGTGAGATCGGATCTTTTGTAGATTGCTATGCTGGGTATCATCAGATTCTGATGGACGAAGAAGATGCGGAAAAGACGGCATTCATTATGCCGTGGGGGACTTATTTCTACTGGGTAATGCCATTTGGTTTGAAGAATACTGGGGCAACGTACATGAGAGCAATGACCATTGTGTGTTATGACATGATACACAAAGAGATTGAGGTGTACGTGGACGATGTGATCATAAAGTCCAAGCATCAGGAAGACCACGTAGCAGACCTAAGGAAGTTTTTTCAAAGACTTCGAAGGTATGATATTAAGCTCAACCTGGCCAAATGTGCCTTTGGTGTTCCATCTGGAAAGTTGTTGGGATTCATCGTCAGTCGGCGAGGTATTGAACTGGACCCGTCAAAGATCAAATCTATCCAAGATTTGCCACCGCCGAAGAACAAAATAGAAGTAATGAGTCTGTTGGGAAGGTTGAAATACATCAACAGATTTATTGCTCAACTCACAGCAACTTGTGAACCCATTTTTCGGCTATTGAAGAAAGATGCTACGATAGAATGGACGGCAGAATGTCAGGAGGCATTTGACCAAATCAAAGGATATTTATCAAATCCACCTGTGTTGGTTTCCCCCGACCCGGGGAGACCGTTGATTCTTTATCTAACGGTCATGGAGAATTTGTTTGGCTACGTACTGGGGTAACACGACATTATAGGAAGGAAAGAGCAAGCCATCTATTATCTCAGCAAGAAGTTTACAGTATATGAGGTTAAGTATACTCAACTCGAGAAGACATGTTGCTCCCTGACTTGGGTGGCCCAGAAATTAAAGCATTATCTGTCATCATATACTACTTATCTCATTTCACGCTTGGATCCACTAAAGTATATTTTCCAAAAGCCTATGCCCACAGGGAGGTTAGCAAAATGGCAAATATTTCTCACGGAGTTCAACATCGTCTATGTGACAAGGACGGCCATGAAAGCCCAAGCACTGGCCAATCACTTGGCTGAGAATCCTGTTGATGAAGAATACGAGCCGTTGAGGACGTATTTTCTTGACGAAGAAGTGATGCATATAGGTGAGTTGGAATTACCCGAAGAACCAGGTTGGAAGCTCTTCTTTGATGGAGCCACAAATGCGAAGGGAGTTGGAATAGGAGCGGTACTTATTTCTGAAACGGGATGTCATTATCCTGTTACGGCTCAGCTGAGTTTCTATTGTACCAACAACATGGCTGAGTATGAGGCATGCATTTTGGGTCTGCGACTAGCTGCAGACATGGATGTCCAGGACGTCTTGGTCTTGGGGGACTCGGACCTCCTGGTGCATCAGTTTCAGGGTGAACGGGAAACACGGGATTTGAAGCTCATACCATATCGACAGTGTTTGCACGATCTGAGCAAGCGATTCCGATCAGTGGAGTTCAGACACATCCCAAGAGTTCACAATGTGGTTGCCGATGCATTGGCCACTTTAGCATCAATGTTGCATCACCTAGAAAAAATTCATGTTGACCTGTTGCATATCCAGGTTCGTGATCAGCATGCTTATTGCAACATGATAGAGGAAGAAATGGATGGCGAGCCATGGTTTTGTGATGTTAAGGAGTACCTCAGGATGGGGATATACCCGGAGCAGGCCACCAGAGATCAAAAGAGAGTCATTCGGTGATTGGCCAATGGATTTTTCCTCGGTAGAGGAGTGTTGTACAAAAGAACCCCTAGATTTGGGATTGCTGAGACATATAGATGCCAGTCAAGCCACGACTGTTATGAAAGAGGTACATGCTGGAGTTTGTGGGCCACATATAAGCGGATATGTATTGGCGAAGAATATTATTCGAGCAGTGTACTATTGGCTCACTATGGAGCATGATTGTATCAATTTCGTGCAGAAATGCCATCAATGTCAGATACACTGATATTTGATTCATTCTCCGCCGACAGAATTGCATACAATGTCAGTGCCATGGCCATTTGTTGCCTGGGGCATTAATGTCATTGGACCTATAAAACCGGTAGCTACCAACGGTCATAGGTTCATTCTGGTGACCATCGACTATTTCACTAAGTGGGTTGAAGCTAAAACTTTAATATCGGTAACCAAGAATGTAGTGGTGGATTTTGTTCACACCCATATCATCTGTAGATTTGGAATCCCAAAGGTGATCATCACGGATAATGGTGCTAATCTTAACAGCAATTTGATGAAAGCGGTATGTCAGCAGTTTAAGATTACACACCGTAATTCCACACCATATCGTCCCAAGGCGAATGGAGCAGTTGAGGCAGCCAACAAGAACATCAAGAAGATACTGAGGAAAATGGTAGAAGGATCCAGACAATGGCATGAGAAGTTACCATTTGCATTGTTGGGTTATCGCACTACTGTTCGGACTTCAGTAGCTGCAACTCCTTATTTGTTGGTATATGGAACTGAAGCAGTAATACCGGCGGAAGTTGAAATTCCATCCCTTCGGATTGTCGCTGATGCTGAGTTTGATGATGACGAGTGGGTCAAAGCCCGGTTGGAGCAGTTGAACCTGATTGATGAAAAGAGATTGGCAGTTGTGTATCATGGCCAGTTATATCAAAAGAGAATGGCGAGAGCCTACAATAAGAAGGTGCACCCCAGAAAGTTTGAAGTGGGCCAGCAAGTGCTGAAACGCATCCTCCCACATCAAGCTGAGGCAAAGGGCAAGTTCGCCCCGAATTGGGAAGGGCCATTCATTGTAACCAGAGTGTTGTCCAATGGCACTTTATGCTTAACAGATATCGAAGGGAAATGCGTCGACATGGCTATCAATTCTGACGCAGTTAAGAGATATTATGTATGATTTCGTTTAGTTGTAATTGTTGTTTGTTTGTATTTGGCATTTATCGGAGAATGAAATGACGGAGGCAATTATTTCTTCTATCCAAACATTTTAACCTTTGCTTCCCTTTTTTAGCCTTATTTGTTCTTTCATACCCCTCTTTTGGAATCAGTAATCAAAATGAAAGAAAAGAAAAGAGAAAAATAATGGTAATAAAGACAAAAGAAGGGTAACAAGAAAAACAAAGGAATGGGAACTACATTTGACCTTATTCCTCAAAGAAGGATATGTAAGCGCCTCACGGCTCGGTCATAGTATAACATAGTGTGCATAATGTAACATAATGTAACAAAATAAAAATCCCCAAGCAAGAGAAACTGGGGCAGAAGTTTGCATTTGTAATTTTGGTAAGAAAGTTTGATTCCAAGAGTTGTACTGTTTTACCCATCAAAATTATTTTGAACTTTTGATACCCCTTTTCCTTTTTAACCATACATAAAAACCCATATTGATGTCCAAAAAAGACCTCCCGATAAGTATCTGAGAAGTGCCGAGTCAATGCAAATGGAAGTCGGGAATAACACTCTAATTCCCAGCAAAGAAGAAAATCATAAGCTGGAAATGAATTGATAGCCGAAATAATCCCCAGCAAAGAGAGTCATATCGACAGCACTCCAATCCCCATCTGAAAAATAAAATAAAATGAGAGTCTTATCGGTGAAAACCTTCACAGGCACTATGAGGCGACGGGAGTTGAGAGAAATGAGAGAGTCTTATTAGTGAAAACCCCTCGAAGGGCACTATGAGGCGACAAGGCAAGACTATCCCGATCCAGTACAAGACTATGCTCTGTCTTGTTTTGCTCATATGCATCACCATGTCTCTATCCGAAGGCGTCATAGTTCGAAGGCATCATCCTCATAGCCTGAAGACACCATGTCATGGCCTGAGGATCTCTCAATATCGCACATCGTCATTTAAAGGAATCATGGTTCGGAGGCACCATTCTCATGGACCGAGAACACCATTTCATGGCCTGCGAATCCTCTTTCTCATGATTCATGGCCCGAGACATCACGGTCTAATGGCGTCATCCTAACTATCCCAAGACAACCTTCACGGTCCAAAGGGAATTTGCATCATGTTTAAATTCTCGTAATAATCCATATATATTTGCACGCATCGTGTCTTACATTTTGCAGGTAATTAAGAAGTGAACCGTTCTTTAAACAGGATCAACCTTCGCTCCAGTTTCCGTTCATACCGTTTATTCCCTGCCACTATTTCAAACGTAACCGACTCCTATCAATTACGCGCCTTTACTCTATGACCGTTCAGACATCTGCCATGTGATACATCTATTACGCTTCCGATTCACATTCATAACTCCATATAAATCTATCTGAAACTATCCTTCCCAAAAGAACACTTTCCGAAACATACGACTAATCCTATATCAGTTCCATCGGTTTCATTTACCGTTGGGTCAAGAACTACACACGGCCTGATTCCTGTAAAATTAGGGATATGTAGGCAGCCCAGAGACCAGGGTGCAGCCTATATTTTTCAAAACACCCCATTCGCTCAAAATCGGTAATCATTTCTTTACCCGATAACTTTTTCATCCTTCCCCGGAAAAAGAGGGGCAACTGTTGATACCCAATTTTCCCCTGATATCTCTCAAATACACATATATACTTTCAAAATAGTGCATGAGCGTCACCAAGTATTTTTTCATAATTTTCTTATAATTTTTAAAAGGCTTTTAATCAATTTATTCCTATATTTTTTTATAAATAATTATTAATTTCATCACAAATAATTTTATAATAATTTATTACTTAATTGTTCATCATTTATTTCCATATTAATCTTTAAATATATATAATTATTGTGCATCCTTAGGCTAAAATTGCATATTTTGCAATAATAGCCTATATATATGCATAATTATATTATTTACAAAAAAATAACTTTTTATATTTTTATAGTGTTGAGTAATTATTTTAAATAATTTTCATGCACAAGTGATATTTTTTTTATTTTTAAATTATTTTTTTATAAATTATTTATTTGTTAAATTGGGTAATTAAAATATAGCCCCCTAAAACCCCAATTTCGGACCTAGACCAATTACCTACACTACCCAATTACCCCGGCCCAATACATTGGCCCATATTAGATACCCAATACCCACTCCCATACCCGTTTAAAACCCTGACCTAACTCATTTTTTTAAAATCATAGTCGTTGAACTCTGAAGATCAACGACTCAAATCACCTCACCCCTTTTTAATTATACCCATCCGCCCAAACCCTAATGACTTTACACCCCCGCCATCCTAGAATACTCTCATCTCTCACCTCTCAAAACCCTAACGCCATCACTCAAATCTCTCTGATTCCAACCCCAAAAATGGCATCAATCTATGATTCCCTTACAATATTAGTCCCACCTCCCTACTGGCTACCCGTGTTTGGTATTACATAATGGCTTACCTGGAATGACAAGCAAATCTGGAAAAAATCGAACCAAAGCTGGTTCAGATCTTTAACCTGTTGTTTATTCCGTCTGTTTTAATCACTTTTGATCCTTCAAAGTACGAATCTTTTCGTATCTCTCACTGATTCGACTTAACCCTAAGGTTATGGTTTTAGATCTTCTTTATTGAACGAAATCTAGTTCAATTTTATGTTTCTTATGAATATCCTCCTGTCTATGTTCATTCTATTAAAGTATATGATTCTTTGCCTCTCTTTTTTTAATCAATTTTGTGGTTTACCTAAAATAAGGGTTTCATATCTTTGATTGAACCAAATATGGTTCGATTCTAGTTTTCTTTTTGAATAATCTTCTGTCTACTTTCATTGTATGCATTATGTGATTCATTGCCTTATTTTTCTGCCGATTTTTTGAAGGTTTACCTAAAACTAGGGTTTGAACCTTTTACTGACTTTTTGATACTCTTTCCTTTCTCATATGAGACTAATATTTTCCTTCTTTCTGTTCAATTTACCATGTTTCATTTATTCCTTTACCTTATTTTTCCTTGAAACTGGTTGTTAATTGATTCCATATGATATTTTCCTTATTCTAAGTGTTACTCGCCTAATTAGACGCTATTATTCCCTGATAATTTGCTGAACTCTGTATTATTTGTCTTAAAACTAGACTTCAATTGATTCTATGATTAATTTCTTTCTTTACTTATGTGTGTCTGATTTCTCTCCGTATTTGTTCGCCTAATTGAATACTATTTAAATCTTTCTCCCTTTCCCCTTTAGACAGACTTGAACTCTATAGACTCTTACTAAATTTTGAAGTTTCTGGTGCTATACTCTCTTTGTTCTCTCGTTTACTACTGGTCTTGGCCGGCTGAAAGCCAAGGCCAAACATTCTGGACTTTCACCTTCTTGGTATTATTCTGGTTTTGCTCGCTTAACTGGTGAGCGACTATCCTTTGTCATACCAATTTTTATGTGTTGTTGATTTTTGTTTATAATCCAGCATTTCTAAAATCCTTCTCTAAGCATGATTCTGCCTGTCTACATGCTTTTCTTTTAATGTTATGGTCAACACTATTAATTTATATTAATTGTCTTGAATAATATGAATCCTCTTAAGACAATATGCTCAATCTGCCTCATGTGTGTTCTGAACTTGTTCTGAATTTGAGTACCCTTAAGACAATGTTAGAAGGTTAAGTAGTCAATCAGTCTTAAGGCTTTGAACTTGCATTGTTATTAGGATTTTCTTCTATCACTTTTATGCTTTCTAGCATGTTTGAAATTCATGTTAGTGTTTTGATTATTTGGTTTTCCTAAATGCTAGCATTGAATACCTAGCTTAACTAGACTGTTAACCAGATTTCAACTCATTTGAACTGTGTTTGAGCATGAACCTTGCTTATTTTCTGGGTGCAATTCTGTCTAAAAGTTCCATGTCTTAACTTTGTTTTCTTCTGAAATCAAAACTGTTTAAAGTTGTCTCTCTTTATATGTTGTTGCTCTTTTAAAACACCCACTCTTAGACCCTTATGTTCTATCCTCAAGCACCCCAGTGTGACCACTGCTCAGGGTCGATGTGAGACTCTTATGAACTCTAACGCATAGTGAACGGGTTCTTAATCTCTTTTACAAAATTTCTAAGTGTGTGGTTCTTGTGTAAGCATTGCCCTAGGCCCTTGAGGTCCTTGGGAAATTTGACATATTGGAAACCTGGTTCTACATGTGTTACGTGTGAGGCATTCGTATTTGGGCTATGATGTACCTATGAATTGAGCCTCGAAGTTAATTGGTTTGAAGGCTTGGTTCCAAGGTTTATTTGGGCCCAATGAAGGCTCTCTGTAGTGTATCTTATTACTATTATGTAATTCATTTTCTATTCTGGTTTGTAACAACTCTGTAATAAATAGATTCTGGGGTATTTAGTAAAATCGGTGAGGGGGAGGGGATTTCTTATTTCTTTCTGTTAAACTGAGTAGAAATCCTGCCTATAGGGATTTATCTATTTTATTAATTCTTCTCATTCGTCAAAACTATTAAGTTTTTCAAAGTGTTTTAGAAATCCTGCCTATAGGACTTTCGTTGGTGATGTTGATTCTGAGTTCTATATTTGTATTTTAGATAGCCTTCCTATAGGATTATATTGCATATTAGAAATCCCGCCCATAGGTTGTATTAATTTTTCCAATAAATATGTGTTAGCAATCATGTCTATAGGACCTCAATGTTTGATTTAATTGTTTTTTTGGTAATATGCACAACTTCTGCTCGTATTACTGTTTAATGAACATCATGCCTATAGGACTAAAAATTAAAATCAATTTCAAAAATAGAGGTCATGCCTATAGGGTTTAAATCAATTCGACATTAGAAATCATGCCTATAGGATTCTATTAATTGGTTCTGAATATAATCACCGCTGTCATTACTTAGACAGTATGCCTATAGGACTTAATAACAATTCTGGATCTGTAATTGTGATTCATTACGGTTTGAAGTGCCTAGATTATATTCATTAAAACCAGTAGGCAAACAGTAAGTCCTAACACTCGCCTTAATAAATATGTTTATGTACATCTGTCTTCTCGTATAGATATCCTGCCTATAGGATTTTAAGATCGATGAATGTTGTCAATTAATTGCATGAATTTGTTGTTTATGTGCGGGGGTTAACATAAGCCCATATTTGCTTTGTATTTGCGAGTCCTAACATGTTTTGTTTGTCGCTTAGTCTTTTACATTTTGAGTAACCTAGGCTTAGTCTAGAACTACTCCAAATAGAGGTCCTAAATACCTCTAGGGCCATAGGTAGTGGACGAGTAGTGCACGCATATGAATCGAACTATAATCGATTAAAGTGCTTTAGGTAAAAACTTAAAGATAATTGGTAATTTTTTCTTTATTCTGAGCCGTGGGCCTGGGGAGGATTTTTGGGCGTTTTCCTATTTTCTGGACTAGTTGTTTGTAGTTATATTTACGTTATGAAATTTATTTGATTAGATTTGGGCCACTCGGAGTTGGATACTATTGGCAAGAGCGTGATTTCGGATTGATTTGAGTTTGGTTCAAGGTAAGTGGCTTGCCTAACCTTGTGTGGGGGAACTCCTCTTAGGATTTTGGTGTTGCTGTTATATGAATACGGTGTATATGAACACGTGATAATTGTTCGAAAACCCCATTTTCATTAAGTAAATATCTATGTTTTCCTTTAAATTAAGACATACTAGTACATGTAGCCTCATGTTTAGCTTAGGAAAACATGCTTACATGACTTAACTGTCTTATTTCCTTTACCTACTTACTTGGATTCCGTGTAGCATGTTTATGGTAGAAATTACTTGTTTCTTGGATACGAACTTGAATAGAATTGTAGGCTTTCTTTTGAGACTGTTGCGTATATTGATATGGTTGTGTGTTTACTTTGGGACTACGGAATGATATCCCGGGAGATCCCCCTGCACATTTATATTTGGGACTATGAGACGATATCCAGGGAGATCCCCTGTACCGAATATTTACTTTGGGACTGCAGAACGGTAATCTGGGAGATTCCCATGTACATTTACGATTTGGACTACGAGACGGTATACCGGGAGATCCTCTGCACATTTACATTTGGGATTACGGGACGTTATCCTGGGAGATCCCCTATTGCTATCTCTATGTACAGAGTTATTTCTTTCTGTGATTTCATTTCTCATTGACTGTTAGTATTTTAACTATACTACCATATTTCATACTGTTTACCTTGTTATATATACATAATAAGTAGGGCCCTGACCTGATCTCGTCATCACTCAATCGAGGTTAGGCTTGGCACTACTTGGTACCGCTGTGGTGTACTTATGCCCTTTCCTGCACATGTTTTTCATGTGCACATCCAGGTTCTTCTTCTCAGCCATAGTTCTAGTGAGGCGAGTCGATCTAGAGACTTTTCCCTGTATTTTTCTTTGTTATTAGATTTCCGGAGTTAGAAACACTATGTATTTCTTTAGCTTGTGATTCATGAGATTCCAGGTTATGAGAGTGATATGTTCAGTCGGGAGTGTTATTATTGTATATGTTGAGTGGCATTTTAGACTCTTTTATTATATTTACCTGTAAATTATTAGTTTTGTATCTTTAATTCATTTTCCGCAAATTGTTAGGCTTACCTAGTCGTAGAGACTAGGTGTCGTCACAACAATTCATGGAGGGCGAACTTGGGTCGTGACAAGTTGGTACCAGAGTTCTAGGTTCATAGTAGTTGTGAATCACAAGCTGGTTTATTAGAGTCTCAAAGATCAGTATGGAGACGTTTGTACTTATCTTGGAGAGGCTATGTAACTGTTAGGAAAACTCCAATTTATTTAATTCCTTGTCATACGAGATTATTGATATTGAAATTCTAAACCTCTATCTTCTATTCTCTCATAGATAGTGCGGGCACGTGCTACCGGAGATGACCAAGCACCTGCGCCCCCTGCTAGAGCCATTAGAGGCAGGGGCCGGGGTAGAGGCTGAGGATTCATACGTGGTACATCCAGAGCACCTGCACGAGCTGCTATAGTGGAGCCACCAACAGCTCCAACTGGAGCACAGGTGCCTGATATGCCTACTACTACTACTACTACTCCAGCTCTCTAAGAGACCCTTTCATAGTTCATGAGCATGTACACAACTCTAGCTCAAACAAGGTTGATTCCCCTTGATGCAGCCACATCTCAGGATGGGGGAGGAGCACAGACTCCCGCCGCCCGCATACCAAAGTAGCGGGTTCAGGTTAATCGGCTCCCAGAGGTAATACTGGTACCGCCTGTAGCCCCAATTCAGCCTGAGGATAGGGCAGCACCTTCAGAGGAGGAGCATCGGAAGCTTGACAGGTTCAAGAAGTACAAGCCTCCTACATTCAGTGGTCTAGCATTAGAGGATGCTTAGGGATTTTTAGAGGAGTGCCACTGTATTTTCCACACTATGGGTGTAGCAAGGTCAAGTGGGGTTTCTTTCTCTACCTTCCAGCTATGAGGGGCAGCCAATTAGTGGCGGCATACTTTTGAGTTGGATAGTCTAGCTGAGGCAGCTTCCCTTTCATGGACACAATTTTCGGATATGTTTTTCAGGGAGTATGTACCTCAGAGCCTCAGGGATGCATGGCACACATAGTTTGAGCATTTGCGTCAGGGTACTATGAATATTTTGGAGTATGACGTCCATTTCATTGACTTGGCTAGGCATGCGCCGACCTTGGTTTCTACAGTTTGTGAGAGAGTTCGTCTGTTTATTGAGAGTCTTATTCCCAACATCAGGTCTAGCATGGCCCGGGAGTTAGATATGGATATTGCTTTTCAGCAGGTGGTGAACATTGCTAGGGTAGTAGAGGGCATGCTTGCTCGGGATAGGGAGGCGCGACAGGCCAAGAGGTCTCGAGAGTTGGGCCATTATTCTAGGGCTCGTGCCCCAACTGTAGTTTGTTATGGTATTCCAACTCCTCCTATACCTCAAGAGCCTTATTATGCGCCTTCAGTATCTATTGTGCCTCCTACACGAGGTGCTTTCAGTGGTCAGTCCAGCACACCTGGTCCGAGCCAGTCACAATTGCCACATCCTCTTAGATCTTGTTTTGAGTATGGAAACACATGCCATGTGGTGAGGGATTGCCCTAGACTTAGGAGGGGTGCACCTCCACAGACTTCTCAGCCACAGCGTGCTTCGTAGAGTTTCCAAGCTATGATTACAGCACCAGTTGCTACCCACCTACTCAACCAGCTAGAGGTGGAGGTAAGGGAGGTAGAGGTCTCCCTAGAAGGGGAGTCCAGGCTAGATAATATGCCCTTCCTACCTATGTTGAGGATGTTGCCTCCGATTCTATCATCACAGGTATTGTTCCGGTTTGTCATACAGATGTATCGATTCTATTCGATCTAGGCTCCACTTACTCTTATGTATCCTCTTATTTTGCCTAGCATTTGGGCGTATCTCGGGATTCTTGGAGTTTCCATGTTCATGTTTCTACTCTAGTGGGAGATTCCCTTATTGTGGACCGCGTATATCGGTCGTATTTGATTCCTCTTAGTGGTTTTGAGACCAGAGACGATTTATTATTGCTCAGTATGGTAGATTTTGATGTTATCTTGGGCATGGACTATTGTTGCCCTATTTTGCTATCCTTGATTGTCACTCCAAGACTGTGACGCTGGCTATGCCAAGTGTACCGCGATTAGAGTGGTGGGGTACTTTAGATCACACTCCTAGTAGAGTTATTTCATTTCTAAAATCTTAGCGAATGGTTGAGAAGGTGTATGACACATATCTAGCTTATGTGAGAGATGTCAGTATTGATACCCCTACCCTTGATTCAATCCTAATAGTACGGGATTTCTCTAATGTGTTTCCAGCTGATCTTCCAGGCATACTGCCCGATAGAGATATTGATTTTGGCATTGATTTGTTGCTGGCCACTCAACCTATTTCTATTTCTCCTTATCAAATGGCTCCTCCTGAGTTGAAGGAGTTGAAGGAACAGTTACAGGAATTGTTTGATAAGGGCTTTATTCGGCTCAGTGTATCATTTTGGGGTGCTTCTTTCTTGTTTGTGAAGAAAAAAGATGGTTATATACGTATGTGCATTGATTATCGCCAATTGAACAATTTTATAGTGAAGAACCAATATCCTTTACCTCGTATTTATGACCTGTTTGATCAGTTATCGGGTGCTCAAGTGTTTTCTAAGATTGACTTGCATTCAGTTTATCATCAGTTGAAGATTCGGGAGCCAGATATCCCAAAGAATGCTTTTAGGACTTAGTATGGTCATTACGAGTTCCTTGTTATGTCATTTGGCCTGACCAATGCCCCAACAACATTTATGCATTTGATGCACAGTGTATTCCATCCATATCTTAACTTGTTCGCCATTGTCTTTGTTGATGACATTCTGGTATACTCCTAGAGTGGGGAGGATCATGAGCAGCACCGGCGGATAGTGCTTCGGACCTTGAGAGAAATGAAATTATATGCGAAGTTGTCCAAATGTGAGTTGTGGTTGGATTCCGTGGCATTCTTGGGTCACGTTGTATCGAGTGAAGGGATCAAGGAAGATCCGAAGAGAGTGGAGGCAGTGCATAGTTGGCCCAGACCATCCTCAGTTATAGATATTCGTAGTTGTTTTTGGCTTGGCAGTTTATTACCATCGATTTGTTGAGGGAATTTCATCAATTGCATCACCTATGACAAGGCTGACCCATAAGGGTGCTCAATTCAGATAGACGGAAGAGTGTGAGGAGAACTTTCAGAAGCTTAAGATAGCTTTGACTACATCCCCAGTATTGATATTTCCTATGGGTTCGAGGTCTTATACTGTCTATTGTGATGCCTCAAGGATTGGCCTTGGAGCGCTATTGATGAAGGATGGTAGGGTGATTGCCTACGCGTCGAGACAACTAAAGGTGCATGAGAATAATTATCATGTCCATGATCTTGAGTTAGATGCTATTGTTCATGCCTTGAAGATCTGGCATCATTATATGTACGGTGTTCCTTGTGAGCTCTATACTAACCACCAAAGTTTGCAGCGTCTGTTCAAGCAGAAGGACCTTAATTTACGTGAGAGGAGGTGGTTAGAGCTGCTGAAGGACTATGATATCACTATTTTGTACCACCTGGGGAAGGACAATATGGTGACCGATGCTTTGACTCTCCAGGCGGAGAGTTTGGGGAGTTTGGCTTACCTACCAGAAGCCGAGAGGCCCATGGCGATGGATGTTCAGGCCTTAGCCAGCCAGTTTGTGAGATTGGATATTTCGAAGCCCAGTTGGGTACTAGCTTGTGTGGTTTCTCGGTCTTCCTTGTATGATCATATCAGAGAGCGTCAGTATGATGACCCTCATTTGCTTGTCCTCAAGGACAAGGTTCTGCATGATTATGCCAGAGATGTTACCATTGGTGATGATGGGGTATTGAGAATGCATGGCCGAATATGTGTACCCAATGTTGATGGGCTTCGGGAGTTGATTTTTGAAGAGGCCCATAGGTTGCAATATTTCATCCATACGGGTGCCGTGAAGATGTACTAGGATTTGAGGAAACACTATTGGTGGAGGAGGAAGCAAAAGGATATAGTTGGGTTTGTAGCTCGATGCCTCAATTTTCCACAGGTGAAATATGAGCATTAAAGACCAGGTGGCTCGCTTCAGCAGATTGAGATCTCAGAGTGGAAGTGGGAGCGGATCACCATGGACTCCGTAGTTTGACTCCCACGACTTTGAGGAAGTTCGATGCCATTTGGGTGATTGTGGATCGGCTCACCATGTTCGGGCACTTCATTCCTATGTGTACCACCTATTTTTCGGAGCGGTTGGCAGAGATTTATATCCGAAAGATTGTTCATCTGCATGGTATTCAAGTTTCCATCATTTTAGATAGAGGTACTCAATTTACATCACGGTTTTGGAGAGCCGTACAACACGAGTTGGGTACTCGGGTGGAGTTGAGCAAAACATTTCACCCCCAGACGAACGGACAGTCCGAGCGCACTATTCAGATTCTTGAGGATATGCTCTGTGCGTGTGTGATGGATTTTGGAGGTTCTTGGGATCAATTCTTACCACCTGCGAAGTTTTTCTACAAAAACAGTTACCAGTCCAGCCTTCAGATGGCACCGTATGAGGCTCTGTATGGTAGGCGGTGTAGATCCCCAGTGGGTTGGTTTGAGCCGGGCGAGGCTATATTATTGGGCACAGACTTGGTTCAGGACGCTTTGGAGATGGTTAAGGTGATTCAGGATAGACTCCGCACAGCCCAGTCCAGATACAAGAGTTATGCGGACCAAAAGGTTCGCGATGTTTCATTTATGGTTGTAGAGCAGGTCTTGCTTCTGGTTTCGCCTATGAAGGGCGTTATGAGGTTTGGGAAGAAGGGAAAATTGAGCCCAAGGTTTATTGGCCCCTTTGAGGTATTACGGCGTGTTGGGGAGGTTGCTTATGAGCTTGCCTTACATTCCAGCTTGGTAGGAGTTCATCCGGTATTTCATGTTTCGATGCTCCGAAGATATCACGGTGATCCGTCCCATGTGTTTGATTTCAGTTCAGTCCAGATGGACAAGGATCTATCTTATGTTGAGGAGCCAGTGGCTATATTGGACAAGCAGGTTCGAAAGATGAGGTTAAACAGCATTGCATCGGTAAGGTTTGGCGGTGGGGTCAGCCGGTCGAGGAGGAAACTTTGGAGACCGAGCAGGATATGCGTAGCATTTACCCTCATCTTTTCACCGCTTCAGGTATGTCTCTATGCTAGTTCGAGGACGAATTAATGTTTTAAGAGGGGGAAGATGTAACGACCCGGCCGATCATTTTGAGAATTAATGCCCCGATCCTCTATTGAATTCTTCCCCTTGTATAGTTATGTTATTGTGATTTGCCGGGATGGTTCATCTTGAGTTTCAGAGTGTTTTGGGATAGTTAGTCCCTAAATGAGAGCTTAAGTCTTAAAATTTGGACTGTAGTAGGAGCTGTGTGAAGACGACCCCGGAATAGAATTTCGTCGATCCCGTTAGCTCTTTTGGGTGATTTAGGGCTTAGATGCGTGTCCGGATTGTGTTTTGAAGGTCCATAGCTTATTTAGGCTTGAAATGGAGAAAGTTGAATTTTTGGAGTTTCGGGCCGGTAGTGGAATTTGATATCAGGGTCAGAATCTGATTTCGGGAGTTGGAATAGATGTGTAGTGTTGAATATGACTTATGTGCAAAATTTGGGGTCAATCGGACATGGTTTGGTTGGTTTCAACATCGATTGTAGAATTTTTGAAATTCAAGTTCATTAGGTTTGTATTAGAGGGTGATTCGTAGTTTTTGCATTGTTTGATGTGATTTGAGGGCTCGACTATGTTCGTATAATGTTTTAGGATTGGTTGGTTTATTTGGTTGAGGTCCCGGGGGCCTCGGGTGAGTTTCGGATGCTTAACGGATGAGAATTTGGATTTAGGCAAATTTCTGAAGTGCTGAACCTATTATTTTTGCACCTGCGGGTTATGGACCACATGTGCAGTGCCGCAGAAGCGGCTGAGTGAACCGCAGAAGCGGAATTGGACTTGTACATCAGGGATTGCAGATGCAGTTGGGGAACTGCAGATGCGGCACAGTGACCGCAGATGCGGCCCCAACCCGAATAAGTGATTTCTGCACCTGTGATGGTTTTTCTGCAGATGCGGTCTTGCAAATATGGTGGACCCCTTGCAGAAGCGGGATCTCTAGCAGAAAAAGGGCCAAATCGAGGGTTTTATCCCATTTTCAATTGTGGAACCTTTGGAGCTCGGTGGGAAGTGATTTATTGAGAGATTGTGAAGGAGAACTATTAGGTAACGAATTCTAACTCTATTTGGTTCTAATACAATAATCTATTGTTAATTTCCTCATCTAATTAAGGAATTTGAGGGTGGAAGTTTGGAAATGGGGGAAAAAGTTCCCCAATGGAAAATCTGAGTTTTGAATTGGAATTCGACGTCGAATTGGCAAGATTTTTGTACGAGTGAACTCGTGAGTGAATAAGTGTTCATAATTGGTAATGTTTACCCGATTTCGAGACGTGGGCCCGGGAAGGATTTTTGGGCGTTTTCCTATTGTCTAGCCTTAGCTTCAATTTTATTAGCTAAACTAGTAGTTTGTAGTTATATTTACGTTATGAAATTGATTTGATTAGATTTGGGCTACTCTAAGTTGGATACTCGTGGCAAGAGCATGATTCCAAATTGATTTGAGCTTGGTTCGAGGTAAGTGGCTTGTCTAACCTTGTGTGGGGAACTCCTATTAAGATTTTGGTACTGTTGTTATATGAATGCCATGTACGTTAGGTGACGAGTGCGTACACGTGCTAATTTTTGGAAAACCCATTTTCATTAAGTAAATGTTTATGTTTTCCTTTAAGTTGAGCAATACTAGTACATGTAGCCTCCTGTTTTGCTTAGGAAAACATGCTTACGTGGCTTAACTGTCTTATATGCTTTAACTGCTTACTTGGATTCTATGTAGTATGTTTAGGGTACAAATTACCTATTTCTTTGATACGAACTTGAATAGAACTGTAGACTATTTTTTGAGACTGTTGTGTATATTGATTTGGTTGTGTGTTTACTTTGCGACTACAGAACAGTATCCTGGGAGATCCCCTTGCACATTTATATTTGGGACTATGGGACGGTATCTCGGGAGATCCCCTGTACTGGATATTTACTTTGGGACTACAGAATGGTATTCCGGCATATCCCCCTGCACATTCACGATTTGGACTATGGGATGGTATCCCATGAGATCCTTTGTCCCTTCACAAAAGAATCTGCCAACATGGAAAATGAATCCATTGAGTTCGGGGGTAGGTTGTGATACCACATCATGGCTACTTTCGACGGTGTTTCTCCAACTTTCTTCAGCAAGACAGATTCAATCTCGTCATCCTTTAAGTCATTCCCTTTTACAACACAAGTATAAGCTGTAATGTGCTTATACTTCGGGACATCCGACATTCTGAATTTATTCGGGATGGGCTTCGGAGCTGCACTTGATGGGAATGGTTTCTGCACGAACTTCTTTGAATCTACACCCTTCAAAATTGGGGGTGCACCCAGGATCTGATCGACCCTCGAGTTATAAGTCCCCACCTTTTTATCGTTGGCCTCTATCTTCTTTTCTCCTGACTCAATTCTTTTAGTCAATTCCTCAAGCATTTTCATGATTATGGGGTCAGTCCCCAAGCAGCATTCATCGGTTCATTCTAGAACTGGTTCATGTTGCATGTTAACTGTTCGGCAGTGTTAAGTATTCTATTCTGACTTTCAAGTTGATTAATGGCAAACTTGCTGAGCTTGCGGCATCTCGAATATCACTTGGAGGGTGACTCCTCCTTCTTCCATTCCTCGTGCTTCTTGGCCTCCAGTCTAGGCTTCCTTGCGTCCATTCCTTATGGTGTCTGCGCCTGCTTCCTTGTTTAGAGCGTTGCGGGAGCTGATATCAACTGGCTCCACGTTTAGTACTCCCTCAGGGTTTACAGGTGGTACACCGAGCTCTATGCCGCTGTTTTCTCCAAGTCCTTCACTATTATGAAGAGGTGCATTTTGTGTGCTATGCATAATTAAGCCTGAAATCAAAGAATCATTGACAAGAAAAAGTGTGAAGAACAACGTGCGTTATAAGAAAACTAGCACCAAAACAATCACTATTATTTTTAGCCCCACGGTGGGCGCCAAACTATTTACCTTGAAAACGTTAATAACAATTATATTTGATTTGTGGTTCTAAAAACACGCGATTTGTCATGACTCTAGTTGTTATGTGAATAAAGCTAAGTGTAAATGAGCAACAAATGATAAGAAAACTAGTGTGGTCACAAGGTTGAGGGCCTAGAGCTCAGCAATATAGGACCTCGAGGGTAGCCTTTAACGGTTGGTAATAAACAATAAATGAAGAAATGATGAACAATAAATGAACAAGTGATGAATAATAAATGAACACAATAAATGAGGAGCAATAAAGCTGTAGAGTAATTGTTGAGCACGTTTAGGAAAGAAAGCGGAGAATGTTCTATTATATTCAATATTCATGTGTGTTGCCAAGTAAAAGAAAGTTGCCTTGCCAAAATGTTTAGGTCCCCATTATATAGGAGGGGTGAATCCCAACACAGTACAAGTATAACCATGACAGAGAAATTCTAATGGTACAATGGTGTAACAGACTTGTATGGGCTTGTACTATCTTTGCAGACCTTATCAGCTCTACCACGCGTCCTTTGGAGTTTTCCCGCCTTTCAATGACAGTCATCGTTTTTATACTGCATCGAGGTAGGCTGTGATGAGCCTTCAACATTCTTTCTCGAAGCATGCATTTCGGGGTCGAACTTTAGTATTTACTCTAAGCCTTTTGAGATTGGGCCTGACATTCCATAAAGGCCTCGATATCGAGGCCCCTGGTATCAACCACACATAGATAGTCCTTGAGTTTCTTGGAATGAAATAACAAGTAACGATTTGAATTCTTCAACTATTCATTACTTCCATCATTACGTCAGTCATGTTATGTAACTGACTGGTGCGACAAAAGGGGATGTTCAAAAGTAACGTTTGCACGTTTTTTCGAAAAGCCTCGAATTTATTATGATAGTTGGCCGTCCTTTGGCTTTCCCCAACGCGTATTACTGGCCCATATAAATACTCCAATCCTTTACTCCTTACTCTTCATTATATCTCCGATCTTTCAACAACTCTTCTTACTCTTTCTTGTGTTCGTCTCTCAACCGATTTCTTCCTCTCCTTTTGAGATTTTATAGCAAGAATGGCAAAAACCTCTAAAACTGTTCCCAAAAAGGAGAAAAAAGCTCCTTCGTCATCACGCTCGTCTAAGAGTAAAACGGTAGTAACACCTCGTATTGAGGAGTGAATTCCCGGGCCTTATGAAATATCTTCTGATTTCCAGGTCAAAAAACCATCCTCTGTTCCGGGATGATGCGAACCTATGTATCGATACATAATCCTAATAACTGAAACTGAGAAAGTGAAGGTCGACTGCCGTTGGGGGGAGGTGGTGCACGTAGAGATTCCTTCACGTGAAGAGGACATAAACAAACACAAATCCGGCTTCCTTAGTGTATACACATATCCTTTCACCTTAGGCCCAGTAGAAACCTCTTTGCCACTGATAGACCTAGTGATCCTCGATTTTTGTAGACAATATTGGGTGACGTTGGGACAAATCTATCCATAATTCTGGCTCATTGTTTACCTGATTAGGCATCTCTCGAACATAGTTGAGGGGATGTCTTTTACCCTTGATCACCTAATTAGATTGTATAGCCCCCAACTTTATCGAGGTGGCCTGATTAAGTTAAAACGTTGATCTCCGAAGGCCTTTTTTGCTACCATTGACGAGGACAAGGATTGAGGGTGGATGATCCGCTTTGTCCGAGTCAGGACTTTAGATCTAATCTCCGCCGAGAAAATGCCATTCCTTGAGGAATGGAATATGAAACGTAGGTAAACATGTTTATCTAATCGGTTATCTTTTCTTGCCTTTGAACTAACTCCCTTCGATGATGATGATGTCGAGCGGTACCCCGTTGCTGTCAAGGATCTCTCGGGATAGGTCCGACAACTTGATTCGACCTGCCCATATGTGAAGCGTGTGTGGCGTGATCTGGATAAGACCCATTGGGAGGCCAAAAACCATGGTGAGTTTTTATTTCTACCATACTTGAGCTCCTTAGAGAAGGTATCTCTTGATATTAAACCCACCCTTTGCGCTTATGCAGGCCTTAGAGAGGCCGTTTTGATGAGGGAACCCCCGCCTAGGGAAGCAGATACCCCGAAGCCTGCTAAGGAGAAAAAGAGAAAGAATCAATCACCAGCTGAGTCCTCGAAGCCGAAGAAGGCTAAAGTTCAAAAGCTCAAGGTCGATTCAGCAGCCTTAGCTTCGGAAGTAGCAGAGAGCTCCCGAGGTGGGGGCGAAGAGAAAGATGACTCCCTGCTAGCACACGGGGGAAAAAGAAGCATGACTGCTTCGGACCTTGCTAAGCCGATGGTTGTTGAGCCAAAGGCTTCTAAACCAGAAGTTGCTGATGTTGTCCCACCTCGTGCCGAAGAGGCTCTCGAGGGTGGGTCAAATGGTGTTCCTAAGCCGATTGACGGCCAAAACATTCCCCGAGCCCAGGGGCATTCGATAGATGAGTTAGAGGATCCTAGTTTTGAAGCTCCTCAGAGGCAAGAGAAGGCCCCTATCAATCCAGCTGGGGTTATTGATGTGGGTGATTCTCCGCCGGGTCTGTCATTTCCTTCGAGGGAGACATGGGATGCCCGTAATAGAGAGACTTACGATGCGGGGGTGTCCCGTGGGAAAATGACGTGTTTGAAGGATTCTTCACTTGGATCGAAGGAAACCCCGATCTTAATGCCTTGCTCGTTTTTGAGGAAGCCAAGAGACTCCGCAAATAGTTAACCTTCCATCGACTATGCTCTGAGCTTCGATCTTCATCTTCTTAATTTTGTTTTTTCACGCTTTCAGTCTATATTGCTTTATAGTCAGACATTTTCTAAGTCCCAAGCTGAGTTGACCCACCGTGAGGAAGAGTGTAGGAGGATCTCATCAGAGGTTGACGAGCTCAGAGCTCTTTTTACCAAAAAAAAGGTAGAACTCCATGGCCTTCGGGCTTGTTTGGAGACGGTGTCTCGATAGTGGACCAATCTTGCTGAGCAGGTACCATAGTCTTCATATGTTTTTATCTTTGTGCTTCTCCGACTTTAGCATTTACCACCTTCGGGTTGATTTTTGCAGCTTGAGAAGAAAGATGCCCTAATGAGGGAGGGGTTCAGAGCCAGGGATGTTGAGATTCTCGAACTCAAGCAGCGTGTGGATGAGATAACCTCCGAGAGGGATACCCTCCAAGGGAAGTTGACCTCAGTTGAGCACCATTTTCAAGATGCAAAGGTAGATAGTAGCAAGTATAAAGATCTCCATGTTGAATCATTCACCGTGCTATCTGTAGCCAAGTACGAAGTGGATGCGCTCATGACCTCATACCGAGAAGATGCTGCTGCTGCTGCAAATGATCGATCCATGAAGGTATCTGAAGAGGCTAAGCTTGAACTAACTCGAGCCCTGAAGCATGCACGATTAAGATATCAGAGGCAATCTCTCGAAGATGTACATGCACGGGCATCGATTTTCCTGCTGAGATCGAGAGTGTGAAAACTCTAGAGGAAGAATTAACATGTCTTATTTCTTTTGATGATAGTTCAGCCAGTAGTACGGCCAGCGGCTCAGATAATTAAGATGAAGGTAAAGTCCCCGAAAGGGAGGAGGCCGTTGATGTTCTGGGGATCGAGGGCCAAGCCGTTGAAGACACAACTTCTAAGGGAGCTCCGTCTGGTCAAATGACCTCGGTGATAGATTAGGTTTTCCTTTGTTTCTGTGTAAGGGCCCCTCATAAGCTTTGTAAACATCTTTTATCAATATAATAATTTCTTCATTTCGCCTTCGATTTGTGTTGAGCCTCATTCTGCCTTTGTTTGTGAAAAAATCATGTGTATGACTCTAACATTAGTCTGAATACTAGACCCGGAACATAATAAACCACTATGTTTTTAATTGATTAATATGATGCTTCTTAAAGTCCTTTGTTATCCCTCTGACTAAGCTTGTATTGATTTGATGCGAACTTAGGCCACTAGGACTTCTAGGTGCGAGTTGAGTGAGAGCTGAGCCTCGATTTTTGAAATAAAGCTAGCCTTTTTGGGCCTCGTTGATAGTCCTCGAGTGAGAATTTTCTCGAAATCAAATAGCCTTTGTACTTAGCAACCCGGAGTATTTGCTCGATCATCTGAAAATAAGGATAGCCCTTAGGCTTTTACAAATAGTCCCCGAGTGAGAGTTTGCTCGAACTCAGGTAGCCCTTGAGTGAAAATTTGTTTGAATTTGAAATAAAGATAGCCCTAAGGCTTTATATATAGTCCCCGAGTGAGAATTTTCTCGAACACACGTAGCCTTTGGGCTTAACAGTCGAGTGAGCGTTCGCTCAAACTCGAAATAAAGATAGCACTGAGGCTTTTTAGGGTGGCCCTTAAGCTCTTACGCATTGGCCCTTAGGCTCTTTAGGTTGGCCCTTAGGCTCTTACGCATTGGCCATTATGCTCTTTAGACTAGCCCTTAGGCTCTTATGCATTGGCCTTTAGGCCTTTTTTAGATTGGGTCGATGCAACCTCTAATATGGCTAATTGTTTTCCCTCATTTTGGCTAAAGACTTTTGAAGTTTTGATTATTCCTTCGCATGTTTTACATTCGTCCAACTCTTCGACGGCTCAAAAGAGAACCTTGATTATGAGTCGATATGTGACGATAGATGAGTACCACGGGAGCTCGCTCGAAGGCTAAGTTTTTGAAGCCTTTTCATCAAAGGATGATTCTTTTTGAAGCCTTATTATTGTTCGGAGCTGATATTATTGAAGCTCCTTTGCTTATGCCGAGGGTAGCCTGATTAACTGGTTCTTTTTTAAATATTTTCAAAGTATTTGAAGGCCTTTAGTTTTATGGTGGCAGTCGAACGTCTCCTAGCCGCGTTAATTCGGCCATACCCTTTAGTCCCCAGGTATGGTGACCTCGACGTCTATATCGAGGAATATATAGCCTTGGCCTTTGTATTGGGGTTATGCCCTTTTAAGGCCTTATAAATTTGAGTACGCCTAGTTGAGGTCTTACGAGCTCAGTATTGCCTCATTAAGGTCTTATAAGTTTGGGCATGCCTTATTGAGGTCTTACATAATCGATGTTGCCTCACTGAGGCATTACGAGCTCAAGGTTGCCTTATTGAGGTCTTATAAATTCGAGTTTTTGATGGCTTCAATGAGCTGACTATCGATGATAGTCCCCGAGTGTTCGAGGATTTTTTTCTCTTGAGCCGTTTTGCATAAATATAGTAAACTTCTTCAAGGCACAAAGTATTTTGATAACAAAAGAGGCTTTCTCAATTACTTGATGTATGCACACATGTTTTTTGCCTTTGGAGGCCCGACTATTCTACATGGACACGGTTCATTGGACCGTTTGGCCTAATACAACATTCTCCTATCGAGGTCCTCCTAGGCATAAATCGATTTCTTTGAAGAGGTGACCCCCCTGGGTGATCCCCCCCCCCAGTATTTTAGGCTGAGTGAGAAGAAGCCTTGAATACTTGATGAGTTCTCCTTAGGTAGCATATAGATGTTGCCTCGTTAAAGACCTCACCAGTAAAACCCATTTGGGATAAAAATCAAAGGGAAAAGGAGTGCGACATATGCTTTAAAACCTAAGGTCTTCGAGTCAAAGGGTGCTTCGGCATCTCCCATCGAACACCTGTAATAAATTAGTATGAGACATAAAGCAAAAAGGCAGAAGGTTACACCTTAGCAATAATAGCATTTGAGCATCGATATGTTCCAATTGCTTGGAAGCTACTCGCCTTCCATGGTGCCAAGTTTGTAGGACCCTTCGCCTACTACTCCAAGGACGCAGTACGGTCCTTCTAAGCTTAGGCCTAGCTTCCCTTCATTTAGGTTTCGAGTATTGAAGGTGACTTTCCCTAGGACTAAGTCCCCGACTCCGAAGTACCGGTGGTTTGTTCTCTTGTTATAATATTTTTCGATCCTCTATTTTTGGGCGGCCGTTCGAACTAGTGCAGCCTCTTGCTTTTCATCTAGTAGTTCCAGGGATATAGTCATGGCCTAGTTGTTTGAGTCCTCGTGGCATGTCGAAATGTAGCGCTTGGCTCTCCAACCTCAACCAGTATCAATGCCTCAAACCCGTATACCATGGAGAACAGAGTCTCTACTGTGCTTGACTTCGAAGTTGTTCGGTATACCCATAGTACTTCGGGCAATGCCTCTTTCCACTTTCCCTTCACATTTTCTAACCTCTTTTTCATTTTTTGGATGATGGTCTTGTTCGTGGACTCGGCTTGTCCATTTGCACACAGGTGATAGGGCATTGATAGGATCCTCTTGATCTTATGATCTTCGAGGAATTTTGTCATCTTGCTGCCTATAAACTGCTTCCCGATATCATATGTAATCTCGGAGGGGATCCCAAATCAGCATATGATGTGGTCCCATATGAAGTCAATGACTTTTTTTTCTCTTATATTCTCTAACGCTTGTGCTTCCACCCATTTCGAGAAATAGTCAGTCATAAACAAAATAAATCTATCTTTAGCTAGCGCCATTGGTAGGGGGGCGATGATGTCCATCCCTTATTTCATGAATGGCCATGGTGATAAGATTGAATGTAGTAGCTCACCGAGTTGGTGAATCATTGGCGTAAATCTTTGGCATTTGTCACACCTTCGAACGAATTCCTTGGTATCCTTCTCCACGCTGTCCCAATAGTATCCTGCTCTGATCTCCTTTCGAACCAAAGAATCAGCACCGGAATGATTTCCACAAGTGCCCTCATGAATTTTTTGTAGTACATAATCAGTGTCCCCCGGTCCCAAGCATACTGCCAGAGGTCCGTCGTAGGTCCTTCTATATAGTATTCCATTCTCTTCGAGTGAAAATCGAGCTGTTTTGGCTCGAAGGGCCCTTGATTCTTTTGGTTCTGTTGGCAGGCTTCCCGTTTCTCAAATAGTCTATGTATTTATTCCTCCAGTTCCATGTTAGACTTGTTGAGTTGATATCAGTGTGGCCTTCTTCAATCACTGACTTGGATAACTCACGACCCCAGGTTCGCGAGTGCATTGGCCTCACTGTTTTGATCCCGAGGAATGTGGACCAAAGTCCATGCTTTGAAGTGACACAACATGGACTAAAGTTTGTCTAATTATCTTTGCATCCTGTTTTCTCGAATATCGAAGCTCCCATTTACTTGGTTGACTACCAGAAGGGAGTCGCATTTTGCTTTGATGACTTTTGCTCCTAGGACCTTGGCTACTTCGAGACCTGCAATCATAGCCTCATACTCAACCTCATTATTAGTAAACTTTGATGTTTTTATAGATTGCCTAATCATACCGCTAGTAGGCGGTTTCAGAACGATGTCGAGGACGGACCCTTTCACGTTTGAGGCACCGTCAATGAAAAGGGTCCATACTCCTGATGATGTACCCATTTTTAGCAAGAGTTCTTTCTCTACCTCGGGCAGGAGGGCAGGCGTAAAGTCGGCCACGGAGTCCGCCAAAATCTGGGACTTGATAGTCGTCCGGGGTTGGTACTCTATATCATGCCCACCGAGCTCGATGTCCCATTTGGCCAATCTATCTGATAATTCAGGTTTGTGCAAGATGTTTCGAAGAGGGTACATTGTTTAAACATAAATACGATGGCATCAAAAATAGGGTTTCAATTTTCGAGATGCACTTATTAATGCAAGAGCCAATTTTTCTAAGTGTGGATACCCAGTTTCAGCATCTCTTAGAGTCCGACTTACGTAATAAACAAGGAATTACGTACCTTGTTCTTCCCGAACCAACACACCACTTACAACTACTTCAGATACGGCCAGATACATGTACAATGTTTCATCTTCCTTTGGGGTGTGGAGCAAAGGCGGGCTCGAGAGATACCGCTTTAATTCCTCTAAAGCATGTTGGCATTCCGGAATCCACTCAAAGATATTTTTCTTCTCGAGCAAGGAGAAGAAATGATGACTCCGATCTAACGATCTCGAGATGAATCGACCTAAGGCCGCTATCCATCCGGTCAGCCGTTGTACGTCCTTCACATTGTTCACCATTGTGATTTCTTCAATGGCCTTGATTTTGTCAGGGTTGATCTTGATCCCCATATTCGACACCATGAAGCCTAAAAATTTGCCCGATCCTACTCCGAATGCACATTTCTCGGGGTTGAGCTTCATGTTGTATCTTCTAAGGATATCGAATGCTTCCTGCAAATGAGTCAAATGCTCATTTGCGTGCAGGGACTTAACTAACATGTCATCAATGTAAACTTCCATAGATTTGCGTATTTGATGTTCGAACATCTTATTACATTATAACAGTATGTACCATACTTCGTGATGAACAAAGTTTTTTCCCTGTCCTCCGGGTTCATTTGAATTTGATTATACCCGGAGTAGGCATCGAGAAAAGTGAGGGTCTCGTGGCCGGCCGTTGCATCGATCAAGCGATCGATGTTGGGCAATCGGAATGAGTCTTTGGGGCATGCTTTATTCAAGTCTTTATAATCCACGCACATTCTTAATTTGTTTCCCTTTTTGGGAACCACTACTACATTAGCCAAGAATTTGGGGTATTTTACCTCCTTAATTGATCCTATTTTGGGAAATTTCGTTACCTCGTCTTTGATTAACACATGTTTTACCTCGGACTAAGGCCTCCTTTTTTGCTTCACCGGTTTGAACCTGGGATCGACACTTAGTCTATGGGCAGTTATTTTCGGCAGGATTACTATCATGTCTAAATAGGATCAAGCAAAGCAATCAATGTTGTTAATAAGAAATTGGATGAGTTTTTTCCTGAGTTCGGGGGGTTTATCCCGTTCCCAGGTATACCTTTAGATCAGGAAGATGCTTGATCAAGACAACCTATTCGAGTTCTTCGACCGTCAATTTTGTTGCATCCGACTCCTCGGGGGCAATGATGGTCCCAGGGTTGAGGAAGTATTCTTCGTCATCTTCGTTCAAATGTTCATAGACCACCAATTCCTCGAGGTTCAGCCGGTTTCTTGACTCATCTTGGACGGGGAGAGTCGATGTTGGTGCCGTGTCGTTTATCGCGAACATCTCCTTTGTCGTATGTTGTTCTCCGTACACTGTTTTTATACCGTCTTTTGTTGGGAACTTCATCATATGATGAAGATTTGATGGTACCGCCTTCATGTTGTGTATCCACGACCTTCCTAGTGAGGCATTGTACCTCATGTTACCTTAGATGACATAAAACTTTGTGTCTTGAACAGTGCCAAACACGTTAACTAGGAGGATGATTTCTCCCTTTGTTGTCTTAGCTGCCATGTTGAATCAATTGAGGATTCGAGAGGTGGGAATGATCTGATCGAGTAGTCCGAGCTGCTCCCCCACCTTCGACCTAATTATGCTGGCCAAGCTACTTGGATCTACGAGCACATGTTTAATTTGAAATTTTTTGAAAAGAAAAGAAATTACCAGTATGTCATTGTGAGGCTGATACAAGGTCTCGGTGTCCTCCTCAGCGAATGTGAGAGCATTCTCTGGTATGTAACCCCGAGTTCGTTTTTCCCTAGTGATGGATATTTTCTTTGCTTGACAACTAGTCCCTGTAGGGTGTCGATCCCTCCAATGATCATGTGGATATTGTGTTATGGTTCTTCTAGTTCGTTCTTCATGTTTGCCTCTCTTTCTCGAAATTGGTTTTTAGCTCGGTCGCTAAGAACTCTCGAACGTGCCCTTCGCTGATCATTCGGGCTACCTCTTCTCAAAGTTGCCTGCAATCCTCGGTCCTATGACCGTGAGTACCGTGGTATTCGCACATCAAGTTGGGGTTCCTTTGGGAAGGATCTGACTATGCGGGCTTTGGCCATCTGGTATCTATGATTCTACCCATGGCCGATACGATGCCTGAGATACCAATGTTGAAATTGTATTCTGACAATTGGGTTGCCTCCATTGGTCTCAAATGCCTGACAAACCCGATCTTGCTCAAAAGTCCCCGGGGATTTCGGCCTCGATCTACTACTCGATCATTTCGGGGTATATTCCACTTCCAGGTGTCTCTTCGATCTTTGAAGTAAGGCTGATACCTTTCTTTTCCCGATCTCGACTCCCTTTTTATAGACCTTGACTCTTTTTGCTAGGAGCGTGCTTGGATATACTGAGCCAGAGGGGGATCCTAGTTGATTGTCCTCGACCCTAATCTTCGATTGATATCTGTTGTGTACATTTACCCAAGTCACGGGAGGATAATCAACCAAGTTTTGCTTTAGCTGCTTCGAAGTTATCGAGTTTTCCTCGTTCAAGCCTTGAGTGAAGGCCTGCACTGCCTAGTCATCGGAGACTAGTGGTAATTCCATTCTCTCCATCTGGAAGTGATATACAAATTCCCTCAACATTTCGTTCTCCCTTTGTTTGATTTTGAAGATGTCGGACATCCTTGTAGCAACCTTGATGGCACCGGCATGTGCCTTCATAAAAGAATCTGCCAACATGGAAATGAATCCATCGAGTTCGAGGGTAGGTTGTGATACCACATCATGGCTCCCTTCGACAGTTTTTCTCCAAATATTTTCAGCAAGACGGATTCAATCTCGTCATCCTTTAAGTCATTCCCTTTTACAGCACAAGTATAAGCGGTAATGTGCTCATTATTGTTCGTGGTACCGTTATACTTCGGGACATCGGCCATTCTAAATTTCTTTGGTATGGGCTTCGGAGCCGCACTTGATGGGAATGGTTTCTGCACTAACTTCTTTGAATCTACACCCTTCAAAATCGGGGGTGCGCTCGGGATCTGATCGACCCTCAAAAGTTATAAGTCTCCATCTTTTTATCATTGGCCTCTATCTTCTTTTCTCCTGACTAATTATTTTAGTCAAATCCTCAAGCATTTTCATGATTATGAGGTCAGCCCCCGAACCGCTTTCATCGGGTCTTTCTAGCACTGGTTCGTGCTGCATGTTGACTGGTTCGGCGGTGTTAAGGGTTCTACTCTGACTTTAAAGTTGAGCGATGTCGACTTGCTGAGCTTGCAGCATCTCGAATATCACTTGGAGGGTGACTTCTCCTTCTTCCATTCTCATGGTTCTTGGCCTCCAGCCTGGGCTTCCCTGCATTAATTCCTTATGGGGTCTGTGCCTACTTTCGTGTTTAGAGCGTTGTGGGAGCTGATATCAACTGGCTCCCTGTTTGGCACTCCCTCAAGGTTTCCAGGCGGTACACCAAGCCCTATGTCGTTGTTTTCTCCAAGTCTTTCACTATTATGAAGAGGTGCATTTTGTGTGCTAGACATGATTAAGCCTGATATCAAAGAATATTTGACAAGAAAATGTGTGACTAATAACGTGTGTTATCAGAAAACTAGCACCAAAACAATCACTATTATTTTTAGCCCCACGGTGGGCGCCAAACTGTTTACCTTGTAAATGGTAATAGCAAATATATTTGATTTGTGGTTCTAAAAATACGTGATTTGTCGTGACTCTAGTTGTTATGTGAATAATGCTAATTGTAAATGAGCAAGAAATGATAAGGAAACCAGTGTGGTCACTAGGTTGAGGTCCCCAAGCTCAAGCTCAGCAATATAGGACCTCGAGCGCAGCCTTTAACGGTTGGTAATGAACAATAAATGAGGAGCAATAAAGCTATAGAGTAATTGTTGAGCATGTTTAGGCAAGAACGCGGAGAATGTTCTATTGTATTCAATATTCATGTGTGCTTCCAAATAAAAGAATGTTGCCTTGCAAGAATGTTTGGGTCCCCTTTATATAGGAGGGATGAATCCCAACACAGTACAAGTCTAATCATGATAGAGAAATGCTATTGGTACAGTTGTGTAACAGACTTGTACGAGCGTCTACTTTCTTTGCAGACCTGATCAGCTCTAACACCGTATTCTTAGGAGTTTTCCCTCCTTTCCATGATGGTCATCAATTTTATACTTCCTCGAGGTAGGCCGCGATGAGCCTTCGACATGCTTTCTCGAAGCATGCATTTCGGGGTCGAACTTCAATATTTACTCCGAGCCCTTCGAGATTGGGCCTGACATGCCATAAAGGCCTCGATATTGGGTCCCCTGGTATCGACCTCACACAAGACTCTTTTATTATATTCACCTGTAAATTGTTAGTTTTGTATCCTTACTTCATTTCTGCAAATTTTTAGGCTTACCTGATCGTAGAGACTAGGTGACATCCCGACAGTTCACGGAGGGAGAACATAGGTCGTGACATGATGCAAAATCAAGTTCTTCTTACTCAACTCTTCTACAGCCACATTCAATCTTTTACCAACTGTTTTTCTAGATGTAGGTACCGTTGTATTACGAATAAAATAAAAGTTAGGAGTTTGAATCTTACAACTAAGGTCTACCACACGATCTAGAGTATGAAGAAAGAGTGACAATTCTAAATGCCCTATAGCCTCCTACTTATAAGTGTGGTGCACAACATACCCATAAACAATACTCTACTAGAGATGACTTGTAGACTTCCTAGGGTAGAACTGCTCTGATACCAAGTTTGTCACGCCCCAAACCCGAAGAGGCATGACCGGCACCCAGTGCCATACTCGGTCCGAACATACCACTTTGTAACTATGAACTCTGGTGGGGTAACCCTCCATATAAGTTGATGAGGCCATATTCTGAATCATCTGAAAATAACGTCTACAACGGGCAATACCAAACTAAACATCTACATAGGGCTTGTAAAGCCACAATACTAATATAAAAGATGCACTGGACTCGTCTACAAGCCTCTAGGGATAACTAAAATGTATCATGGTCGGGATAAGGTCTCGACCTACCCTTCAAACCCTTATATATAAAATTGATTCCAAGGTATAGACCTGGTAACTCCGAGGAAGTATAGCTTACCAACCAAGCTGCTGTTTGACTTTGTCTACTAAGAAGGTCTATCCAGCTATCTATCAGGTCATGCAGGCATGAAATGTAGTGTCCCCAGAAAAAGGGATATCAGTACAAAATAATGTACCGAGTATGAAAGGCAGCAGAATAACTGAAAACTGAAGCTGAACTGATAATTTAATAACTGAAAGTACATGGGAGTTAAATAAAATTTGAAAATATGCTTACCTGGGACTCAAATATGAATGACCAGCCCACCATTCCGTAATTATGTGGTGTTTCTCCATACCTTTTCTCCTCCAAAACTCCATAAAACATCAGTACAAGGGGCCAATACAAGTGGACTATAAAACAATCCACTAAAAGTGAAATAAATCAAATTCACGACTTCCGATCACCGTCCCATGTTTTCTAACTATTAGGAAATGAATTTATCAACCTTGCTTGACATTTAAATGCTTAAATACAGAAAGTAGGCATTTTCTTAACTATGAAGTACCTTCCAAAACTCAAACTACAACGAAAAAAAGAGGCGATATTGCGATACTTACATCGTAGGGATTGTTCTAAAGTTATCGCTTCTTGATTTCTTATCTGGGATTTTAATCTTCTTTGGAACACTTGTAGAGAGCTTAAAGGTAAGTTTTTAGGGGTTTCTATGGTCGTGTTCAATGAAAAATGAGGAGAAAGAGGATTTAAAACCATATATATATAGAGAGAGAGGTGCTAGCTTGGCACCCTGCGTTGGCCCTTCTTCCGACGCTTATATCTTTTTATCTGGATGTCGTATGAACGAACGGTTAAGAGCATTAGAAAATAATTTCCAAGAACTCCAATTTGGTATATATTATGTTCCAAAATGACTTCATATAACACACGAAATGTATTTCTCAAAAAGCTTTGGTGAGACACCTACTTTTCACCTATGCAGTATGTGCAGTCTCGCGAAACTGCAAATATCTCTCTACTCCTATGTTCTATTGATGAACGGTTTAATTCTTTAGAAACTAGTCTCGTAAATTTTTAATTTAGTTGGTAAATAATCCCCTAATTCCAAGTATATTGGAAGAAAATCTCAACTACATTTGACCTAAGTTTCAACACATTTATAATGTAACTTGTGATGACCTTTTCCAACTTTTGTTGCATAACTTACTTGACTTCAAATTATAATACACGTCTATCATACAACTAAAATAACTCATAACATAATCTTCTTATAATTTTAAGCACCCTATTCTCACCCCAAAAGCACATGTTGTAACATTCCCAACTTGTCGACTTTCAACAATACTTATTTTCTTCAATTCGTTTAGCTTCTAAGTATTCCAACCCTCTATTCATGTTCTTAATTATTTGTAACCTCTATGGTAACTTGATTAACTTACTTTATGTGCTTTCAAAGATGATCTCGTTTCTGAGCTTACATCCATTGACTTAAGACATATTCCTACGTAAGGAAACATGGGGTGTAACACATATGGACAGAGAATTAACCATGCATGGATGTATGTGTATATGCAAGGGATGATCCCTCGGTAGGATGCAACTTATATGTATGTATGACCACTCCCAAACATGTAATATGTCATCCAAATATCATCATGGGTATAGATGACACAAAATGCCATTTCATAGTCTTTGACGTGTGTAAGGAAACTCAAGTAGTTATGCATCAATTTGAGGCATAACACATTAATAACAAGTATAAGTATGTGTTTATAATATACATGTGACTATATCAAAAAAAGTATAACAGTGATAAAGAATAGTTCATCATGCTCAAAATAGGGTATCATTAACCTAAACATTATCTCTCTCATTGTTCATGGTCCTCACACAGTATTTCAATCGAGTAAAGCATAGAACAAGTGGAACACAATCCAAAAAAGGCAAAAAAAAAGTCTAGAATCTACCGGAGCATGAATATTTATGGTTCACCCCCGCCTATAGCAAACAATATCAATTATTAGGAGAAATTCTCTCAACCAAAGCTAGGAAAGACACTGACCTCATCCGAATAGTCTTCAACCTCAAGTCGCACAAAACTCTTACTCTATCGCTCCAGTCATGAAAATCCAATGTCACAGCCCAAAATCCCACCAAAGGTCGTGTTGATGCCTAAGCCGCTTGCTAGGTAAGAAAACACAACAATAATCATAAATCTAAAGTAGATTAATCGGCTTTTAACCAAATGCTCAATAATATAAGAAACATAATAATTCTCAAGTTTAATAATATAGATAACTCTCCAACTTAGGAAGAAGATATAAAAAAATAGGAAATAACCTAAACTTAATGTTAGAAAAAGAAACTGTAAAACTAGAGGATAGTTTAACCGCCATGGTTAGAATAACAAAAGAAAACGAAGAAATAGATAGAAAACGAGAGATTAAAGAAATACAACAGCAAGCTAAAGAAAAAATACAACAGATAGAGGAAGTAAAAAACACTAAAATAACAGAATTAGAAAAAGAATTAGAGATGCTAAAACAGATGTATGCAAATAAACTAAAAGAAAAGGAAAAACGTAAAGAAGAAGAAGAAGAACTAAAACTAACAAATGAGATAGAAAGATTCAAATTACAGTTAGAAGAAGTACAGGAGAGTCCATCAAAAATAAGTATAAACGAAATAAATGACCAAAGTGATAAAGACACAGAACTAGGAGAAAACTATTCAGAAACAAGTGAAACATACACAGAACTTATAGAAAAAACAGAAAAGATAAAAATAAACCCAGAAATAAATACAGGAGATATGAACGAAGATAAACCAAGCATATCAGGAATAAAAAATCCAAAACAATTAAACCCAACCTATTACAGAGTAAGTTATGATGCATATGACAGAAACAAAACATTATGGGATAAAAGGTTAAATAAGAAATGGGCACCAAGACAGATAACTGAACAATATAATTTTTTAGATCTAGATTGTGTAGCAGATATAAATAAAACAATACAATTATGGATAGGATATATCTCAAAACAACTAATAGATAATAAAATAACAATAACGGAAACACCAGGATATATAGAAAGAACATTAATAGGAACTGTAAAATTATGGTTACAAAATTTATCAAGTGAAAGCTTAGACACATTAAGGAGTAATAAAAAACTTGACGGTACAACTACAACAACAGTTACAGATATATTAAATAAATATGAAATAGCAATAAGAAATGAATTTAGTAGTATGACAACAGAAGTAGAAGAACAAAATAAAGAAAAAATTACAAATAGAAATTTAATGACAAAATTAGCAATATGTAATATGTGTTATATAGATGAATATACTTGTGCATTTAGAGACTATTATTATAAAGGAACATATAGTCCAGATGAAAGTAAAGAGATAAGAAAATTATATTTTACAAAATTACCAGAACCCTTTAGCTCAAAAATAATAAAAAGTTGGAACGAAGCAGGACTAGCAGATACATTAGGAGTAAGGATAAAATTTCTACAAAACTGGTTTATAGAATTATGTGAAAAATATAAAGAAAACATGAAAATGGAAAAAATATTAGTAAAAAATTTGGCATGTTGCAAAAGTAGAATAGCACCCCAATTTGGCTGCACAGATAAATATTACAAAAAAGAAGGAAAGAAAAAGAAATTTAAATCAAAATATTCAAAGTATAAATATAGGAAACCAAGAAGAAGATATTATGTAAAAAATTATAAACATAAAAAACCATATAGGAAAAAGAAAAAACTAACAGAATGTACTTGCTATAATTGTGGAAAGCTAGGACACTTAGCCAAAGATTGTAAATTACCAAAAAACCCAAAGAAGAAACAAATTACCGAAATATTGATAGATAATGATAAATATACACAAGTAGAATATGTAGATTATGAATTAAGCAGTGAAGACAGCATATATGAGATATCAGAAAACGAGTTCTCTGAAAATGAAATAAACAAGGATATAGAAGAGTCAGATGAAGAAAATTATGACTGAAAAAGATATACAAATTATACAACAAGAAGAACACCAAGATGAACAATCTTCAGAACAAAAAATAATATTTGACGCTAATATATTTGAACAAATAAAAGGAAAAGAATTGGATCTAAGTATAGACAAAATATTAGAAGTACCAACAATAAAGAATTGGTTTAAAAGACAAAAAGAAGAATACTATGTAGTAAGCCAAAGAGAACATATAATAGATTGTAAATACATCAAAGGTAAAGCACAAATACCAATTTTAAATAAAAGACTACTAAATAAAGAAATACAAGATATAAAAGCAAAAAATCCAATAAAATATGTACACTTAGGAGGAACGGAGATCCTAATAAAAGCATGTTTTAGGGAAGGAATAGATACCCCTATAGAAATATACTTGGCAGATGATAGGATTGTACAACCTATAGAAAAGAGTATAATAAGTGCTGTAAGAGGTAACTTAATATACCAAAAATTTAAATTTATAGTAAGTGCTAACTATTCAGTAGCAGTAGATGATAAAAATATAGATAAATCATTAGTATTATACTGGAAAATGTCTGGAATAGAATTAGCACCAGGAAGTAAAATATTCACAGCAAGATGTAAAAATCTATATGTCTTAACAACGAAACATAAGATAACAGCTAAAAATAAAATAAATAAAATAAAAATAGAAAATCCATTCGAAAGAATAGTATCAGTTATAGACAACAATGATTACAGTTATACAGAAATAGACATGGATGAAGATTTAGAAATAGTAAAAGAAAGATTAAGCACATCAAAACGAATAAATAATGAAATGCCAGAAACATCATCAAGAAGTACATCAAGAAGTACATCAAAAAGAATAAATTATACCACTCCACAAAAATTAATAGAACAAAAAATAGAAGAAATAAACCCACATCATTATTATATAACAGGAATAATGGACCAAAGAAAATATTTAATACTAATAAATACAGGGCAGGAAGAGAATTATGTTATAAGAGAACTAATACCAGAACAAGAGATAGTAACAATAGAACAACAAAATTCAGAACTACCAAAAGCGTTAAGAAAAAACGAAGAAACAACTGAAAAAGAATTAATTATTGGAGGAATACCAATATTAATAAATTTTAAAATATATCAAGGAGATAAAAATATTACACTAGGGATAAAATGGTTAGAAAAAGTCAAACCATATAAATTAGAAGATAGGCAATTAACAATAAGTTATGAAAATAAGAAAATAATAATAAAAAGAACTTTGATATAATGCCAAAGATATACATACTTTCCAAAATAATAGTAGAAGGATATTATAATAGATATTATACACCTATGGTGGATACAGGAGCAGAAGCTAATATGTGTAGACATAATTGTTTACCAGAAAGTAAATGGGAAAAGCTAAAAACTCCCATAGTAGTAACAGGATTTAATAATGAAGGAAGTATGATAACATATAAAGCAAGAAATATAAAAATACAAATATGGGATAAAATATTAACCATAGAAGAAATATATAGTTACGAATTCACAAATAAAGATATATTATTAGGAATGCCATTTTTAGATAAATTATACCCACATATTATAACAAAAACACATTGGTGGTTTACTACCCCGTGTAAACAAAAATTAGGAGCAAAAAGAGTAAATAATAAAGTAAGAAAAACAACACCCTGGATTAAAGGAAGTGAAAAGATTACCCAAAAATTAGAAAATGTAATACAAAGTAACCATAATATAGAGATAATCATTTTCTCAATAAATAAGATAAAACCACTACAAGATAAACTAGAATTACTATATAATGATAATCCACTCCAAGGATGGGAAAAACATCAAACAAAAATAAAGATTGAACTAATAGATGAAAATAGCATAATAACACAAAAACCTTTAAAATACAATTTTAATGATTTAACAGAATTTAAAATGCATATAAAAGAATTATTAGATAATAACTACATACAAGAAAGTAATAGTAAACATACTAGCCCAGCATTTATAGTAAATAAGCATAGTGAACAAAAAAGAGGAAAAAGCCGTATGGTTATAGATTATAGAAACTTAAATGCAAAAACAAAAACATATAATTATCCGATACCAAATAAAATACTGAAAATTAGACAAATACAAGGATATAACTATTTTAGTAAATTTGACTGTAAATCAGGATTTTACCATTTAAAACTAGAAGATGAATCTAAAAAGTTAACAGCATTCACAGTACCACAAGGATTTTACGAATGGAACGTATTACCTTTTGGATATAAAAATGCACCAGGTAGGTATCAACATTTTATGGATAATTACTTCAACCAATTAGAAAATTGTATAATATATATAGATGATATATTGCTATATTCTAGAACAGAGAACGAACATATAAAACTACTAGAAAAATTCATACACATTGTAGAAATATCAGGAATAAGTTTAAGTAAAAAGAAAGCAGAAGTAATGAAAAATCAAATAGAATTTTTAGGTATACAAATAGATAAAAACGGAATAAAAATGCAAACCCATGTAGTACAAAAAATAATTAACTTGAATGAAACACTTGATACAAAAAAGAAGTTACAATCATTTTTAGGATTGGTTAACCAAGTAAGAGAATATATTCCTAAATTAGCAGAAAACTTAAAACCATTACAGAAAAAATTAAAAAAGGACATAGAATATCATTTTGACGAAAAAGATAAAATACATATACAGAAGATAAAAAATATGTGTAAAAAATTACCAAAACTATATTTTCCAGATGAAAAGAAACAATTTACATATATTGTAGAAACTGATTCTAGTGATCACAGCTACGGAGGAGTTCTAAAATATAAATATGATAATGAAAAAATTGAACACCATTGTAGATATTATTCCGGATCATACACGGAACCACAATTAAAATGGGAAATAAATAGGAAAGAACTATTTGGATTATATAAATGTTTGTTAGCATTTGAGCCATATATTGTTTATAACAAATTTATAGTAAGAACAGATAATACACAAGTAAAATGGTGGATAACTCGGAAAGTACAGGATTCAGTAACTACAAAGGAAATAAGGAGACTTGTATTAAATATACAAAATTTTACATTTACAATTGAAGTAATACGAACTGACAAGAATGTTATTGCAGACTACCTATCAAGACAAAGGTACCCAAACAGATGAAAGCCAAGAATCAAAAGACATATTTACAATCCTTACTACTCTATCCTTACAGATGGAGAGTATGGGAAAAAGATTACAACAGCTAGAAAGTCAGCAGCATGACTATAAAAATGCGGAGCTAAGTCAATCGGAAGACTCTAAACTTCCAGAGGTAGAAGGAGACGTTGGGAAACTCCAAAAAACCCATAACACAGTTGCTTTATATACAGCTGCAGGTACAAGCAAACAAGTTAGCAAAAAGCCACATATCAATGTAAACCTAAATACCGTATTTGATAAGCCATTTACATCAAAAAAGCCAAGAGAAGCAATAGTTATAGCCCCACAAACTTCAACCTATGCTAATAGCCTACACCACAACAAAAAGGTATATAACCATATTACTCAAACATATATTGAGAATATATATAAAATCCAGACATTTCTGAACCTAAACCCTAGATCAACAACTACTACAGATCCAACACAAGATTATGTAACCCAAAAACTACAGGGATATAATAGGCTTATAGCCCAGCCAAAAACAAAAGCAAACCTAGTAAAAACATGTTACAACTACGGACTACTCAGCACAGTATATACCCATGACGGAGAAGAAATAATTGGAATACCAGAGCTATACAAAGCATTTGTCACCTTCAAGAGAATTACAAAAGGCAACCTATTCTTCATCAAATTCTATACAGCACCAGCGGAAATACTATATGATGAAATAAAACCCATAATACAGGTGATAAAAATAGGACTAACACGAGATATGATAATACCGGAAGAGATAGAGAAACAACCGGAGATACAGAAAATGGAGATACCAAGTTTCTATGCTAATAAAAGAATAATTGGTATAGCAACTATTATTCAAGAACTAGCTAACAATTATCTACAAGGAAATGCTATCTGGAGCTACTATTCCAGAGACCAATTGATGATATATGCCAACTCGAAGGAACTACGACAAGGAGATATGGATGAAGTCCAGAAATGGATTTTATCATTATTAAAGCCAGAAATGCAACCAACTACCAGAGCATTGAAAAAAGAATTTATTTCAAACGAGTTATTAACAAGATACTGCAAACTAGTAGGACACAAATATCCAGACCACATATGTTCAAAGTGCAACGGAGATGATAACTATGTACCAGAAGTCCAACTAGAATGAAGGTATCAACAAGAAGACAAAAGAAGAAGACAGCTACTGGAAACATATAATGTAAAGTAAATAGTACTAGTCGCATTCATGAACAGTAAAGGTCGTTCATGAATAGTAAGAGTCATAAAGTAAATAGTATATGTCATAATCATGAACAGTAAAGGTCGTTCATGAATAGTAAGAGTCATAAAGTAAATAGTATATGTCATAATCATGAACAGTAAAGGTCGTTCATGAATAGTAGGAGTCATTTGTAAACAGTAAGAGTCGTTTTAATTTTCTTTATATAGAATGTAAATCCGAGGAAGGAGGACATCCTCAGACATCCTCACCCTTACCTTCTCTCTCTAATATTCTCTCTTATCTTCTCTCTTGTAAGAAATATCTGAGTTATTTACAAGTATCTAAAACAGCTATGGAGCATTCAAACGAGTTACAAAACCAGGTAAGTTTATTTATAATCATGTTTAACTAAACTCTTATATTCCTTATAATCTCTTAAATATCATAATTGTTTATCATGTTATAGTACTGTTATAAAGAACATCTTGAGAAAGTTTGCCTGTCTAATAATGCTGAGAGTAGTTAAGCCCAGACTATGCCATCCTAAAGTGGAAACCAGTAGGCAAGGAAGCCGTTTAGGGGAGTACACAGAGTTGAGGCGCTGTTAGGGTAAATGATTGAAGCATGAAAAACATGGTAGTGACCAGAAAAGATTGTTCAGTATAACTTATTAAAATATGATAAACTCTATGATAAACAAAGAGGTTAGAGGGAATATGTTTAGTAAACACATGATAAGGATAAATAATAAATCTAAATGAACAACCACACGTATTTATTAGAAGAAAATATTGACTACAAAATACTTATGTTATATATCTTTAAGAGACTTAATAACGATGTTAAAAGAAAAATTTACGATATTTTAGTTACTTTTGAAATAATATATGTAATGGAACAAGCATTTACGGAACTAATTGTATCACATGAAATAGATATATTAGATCTATATGAACTAGATTTATATTCAGACTAATGATCACATATCAAGTTAATAAAATCTTTTTATAAATGAAACATAACACTTTTCATTATATAAGATTCTATAATACCCAGAAATGGAAACTTCTTAAAAACCTCAGTAACATAAATAGAAAAATAGATTGTGTTAAATACAATATTAAAACCTGCAAAGATATTATTAGATATAATAAATTACGTAATAAAGCTTTATTAACTATAGAAAATGAAATTGAATTTTATGAAGATAAACTTGAAAGTTATCAACACAGAAAAGAAATAACACTGAGAAATATAGAAACCATGGATATATGTATCAACAGGTATACATCTCAGTATTAATATGAACAAATCAAAAATTGATAGTTACAAATATTTTAAGTACTGGTTAGAAATTCTAAAACATATAAATATGTCAAAAATAATATTAGAAAAAAATATAGAAGAATATCAAAAAACTAAAGATAACAACAAGTTCAAGATCCACCACTACTTGAGGAGCCATGTGAAGATCAACCCGCTTTACCTGAACCCGCTGAAGAAGTGCATGAACCAGTGGGAGTAAGAAAATCCTCAAGAGTTCGAAAATCAACAATTTCTAGTGACTATATTGTGTATCTCCAAGAGTTTGATTATGATATTGGATTAACAGATGATCCATTCTATTTTCACAAGCCATGAGTGGAGAAAACTCCATACTTTGGTATGATGCCATGAAAGAAGAGTTAAAATCTATGGCTAAAAATAAAGTCTGAGATCTCGTCGAATTACCAAAGGGATCCTCTACCATAGGTTCCAAGTGGGTCTTTAAAACTAAAAGAGACTCATCTGGTAATATCGAACGATATAAAGCCAACTTGTAGCCAAAGGTTTTACTCAAAGGGAAGTCATTGATTAACATAAAACCTTCTCTCCAGTATCAAAGAAGGATTCATTGAGAATAATCATGGCATTAGTAACTCATTTTGATTTAGAGTTACATCAAATGGATGTGAAAACAACTTTCCTGAATGGAGATATTGAAGAGGAGGTATACATGTGTCAGCCTGAAGGATTTTGTGATAAGGACAAAAGTCACCTTGTTTGCAAGTTGAATAAATCCATTTATGGGCTAAAATAGGCTTCCCGCCAATGGTATATTAAATTTCATAATGTTGTTTCTTCATTTGGATTTACGAAGAACATCATTGATCTGTGTATATACCTTAAGATAAGTGGGAGCAAAAATATTTTTCTAGTCCTATATGTGGATGATATTTTCCTTGCAAGTAGTGACTTGGGATTGTTGCACGAGACTAAACAGTTCCCCATCTAGAATTTTGAGATGAAGGATATGGGTGAAGCCTCTTATGTCATTGACTGTCTCAAAAGATTCATGGAGACAGATCCCAAAGATTACTTGGACTGTCTCAAAAGGCCTACATTGAAAGAATTCTGGAAAGATTTGGGATGAAGAACTGTTCACCTATAGCAGCACCCATAATTAAAGGTGACAAATTCTCGTTGAATCAATGTCCACAAAATGCATTGGAAAAGGAGCAAATGAAAGACATTCCATATGCTTCGCTTGTTGGGAGCCTTATGTATGCACAAGTCTGTACTAGATCTGATATTGCTTTTGCAGTAGGAATGCTTAACAGATATCAAAGTAACCCTGGTCTTGACCATTGGAAAGCTGGTAAAAGGGTCTTGAGATATTTGCAAGAAACCAAAGATTTTAAGCTCACATACAAATACTCTGACTCATTGGAGGTGATTGGATATTCAGACTCTGATTTGGGTGGATGCAAAGACACTGGTAAATCCACTTCAGGATAAATTTTTCTTCTTGCTGGAGGTGTTGTGTCTTGGAAAAGTGTCAAGCAAACCATTGTTGCAACATCCACAATGGAAGCTGAATTTATAGCATGCTATGAAGCTACATCACAAGCATTATAGTTAAAAAACTTTATTTCCGGCCTTAGGGTTGTCGATTCCATTTCAAGGCCATTAAGAATCTTCTGTGACAATTTAGCTACAGTATTCTTTTCTAAGAATAATAAAAGTGGCAGCCAGGGTATGACAAGAACTGGCAGGGTTTATACCCCAGAACACCTAGCCGAGTCCAGTAAGCAGGCCTCTGGATGACCAACCGTCACTGAAACTGGGTCTGATGATCTCTAGAGGAAGATACAAGCCAAAGAGTATTCGGTCATTGATTAGTTGAACAAAACGCCAGCCCATATCTCTATCTTGGCTCTGCTACAAAGCTCTGACGCATATAAGAATGCCTTATTGAAGGTGCTGAGTGAGGCATATGTACCCAGCAACATAACTGGAGGAGAAATGGCAAACATGGTGGGGCAAGTATTGGAGAGTCACAAAATCACTTTCCACAAAGATGAGCTGCCACCTGAGGGGCTAAGCCACAACAAGTCATTGCATATCACTGTGCAGTACGAAGATTATTTCTTCACCAGAGTCCTGATCGACAGAGGGTCCAGCCTCAATATTTGTCCATTGGTGACTCTTAGAACATTGGGAAAGAGCTTGAATGAGATCAAGAATGGAGCCATCAATGTCAAAGCTTTTGATGGATCCCAAAGGTCCACTATTGGGGAAATCAGTTTGTGTCTGAAAATGGGACCGACTTGGTTCGAAATTGATTTTCAAGTAATAGACGTCTCAGCATCTTAAAACTTGCTATTGGGACGGCCCTGGATCCATGCCGATGGGGCTGTAGCATCAATCCTACATCAAGTAGTGAATTTCGAGTGGAATAACCAAGAGGTAATTATTCACAGCGACGGTAACAATCCCATATGCAGTCGCCAGACCATCCCAGCAATCGAAGGAAGAAGGAAGATAGGCGGAGAAACCTACCATCACATTGAGCGAGTCAACGCCATGGACAAGGACAAATGGTGGGATAGCAAAATTGAAAGTATATTGAATTGGTGTGGATACTAACCTATCAAGGGACTCAGCAAGAATCTCTAAGGAATCGCTAAGCCTATCAAGTTGAAGAAACACGGTACCACTTTTGGTTTGGGATATGAATACACTTGGGAGGAATTCAACCATTGGTCGCCACCATGGCACAGTCCCTACTACCCACTGGAGCATCCAATACCTCGCTTGGAACAAACTTTCCAGGCTGCCAATGTCATATATGGGTCGGGAGAAGAGGAAGCACTGGCGGCGATGATGAATTTGTTTTTGGAAGATGATAATATGGACTGTTGTGTCATTTTCGAGGAGGAGGGGGAGGAAAGACCTTCTATACAAGCTATTAGCCGAAGAGCACACCTCAACAATTGGTCTATCAGAACCACCAGGGCCCGAAAAGTTTTGGGGTAGCAGGGCTGAACAAAACACCATGCATTATCTTTATTTTTTGCTAATTGACTATCTTTCTGCATTTTTAATATTGAAATAAGAGCTCCAATGTTCAAAAAAATTATGAAATTTACCAAAGCATTTCAGTTTCTTATAAATCTTGCTCTTATTACTTTTTATCATTTACTTAATTTACACATCATTACTATTACTTATCTTGATGAACCGACGATTGTAACGTGCGACGAGGCAAAAAACAAACGGATATGGACTCAGAAGAAGATGATATACCAAAAGAAGTTGTTAAATAGGTTGAGGATTTTGAGAACAAACCTAAGTCTAACCTGGATGAAACTAAGATTGTCAACCTGGGAGATGCAGAAAATGTCAAAGAAACATGAATCAGCATTCATCTATCATCATCAGAAAAGAAAGAGTACACGGAGTTTCTAAGGGAATATGAGGACATATTCGCCTAGTCTTATGATGACATGACTGGTCTCAGTACATCTATTGTAGCTTACAAACTGCCAACCGATCCGACATGTCCACCAGTAAAACAGAAGCTCAGGAAGTTCAAACCTGATATGAGTTTGAAAATAAAGTAAGAAGTCACCAGACAAGTCAAAGCTAAGGTTCTCAGGGTAGTAGAGTATCCAACATGGTTAGCCATAGAGTCTGTGTCGACTATCGGAATTTCAACCAGGCCAGTCTGAAAGACGACTTTCCCTTGCCGAACATACACATTCTAATTGACAATTACGCCAACAATAAACTGCAGTCATTCATTGATTGTTTTGCTGGATATCATCAGATATGGATGTATGAGGAAGACACGGAGAAAACGACTTTCAGGGGGATGTATTGTTACAAGATAATGCCCTTCGGGTTAAAGAATGTTGGGGCCACCTACATGAGGGCCATGACTACTATTTTCCATGACATGATACACAAAGAGATTGAGGTATATATAGACGATGTCATCGTCAAATCCAAGAGAGCACTGACCACATCGAAGATCTGAGGAAGTTCTTCAACAGACTAAGGAGGTACAACTTGAAGCTGAATCCCGACAAGTGTGCATTTGGGGTTCCTGCCGGAAAACTACTTGGGTTCATTGTGAGTCGTCGAGGAATAGACCTGGATCCGTCAAACATCAAAGCTATACAAGAATTGCCACCACCGAAGAATAAGAAAGAAGTTATGAGTTTCATGGGAAGACTTAACTACATCAGCCGGTTCATAGCGCAATCCACTGTCATTTGTGAGCCAATCTTTAAGATGTTAAAGAAGGACGCCACTACCGAATGGACTAATGATTGTCAGAAAACCTTCGACAGAATCAAGGAATACCTGGAAACGGCACCAGTCTTAGGTCTGCCTGAGCCGGGTAGACCTCTACTACTATACCATGCAGTATTGGATGGAGCGTTCGGATGTGTTCTGGGGTAACATGATAAAACAGGGAGTAAGGAGCAGGCATTCTATTACCTTAGTAAGAAGTTCACCCTGTACGAGGCTCGATATTCTCTGTTAGAGCGCACATGTTGTGCTTTGACTTGGGTAGATCAGAAGTTGAGGCACTACTTTTGTGCCTATACTACATATCTAATATCAAGAATGGATCCCTTGAAGTACATCTTTCAGAAGCCCATGCCCACTAGCAAGGTGGCCAAGTGGCAAATCCTGTTGAGTGAATTTGACATTATCTACGTGACTTAGAAAGTAATCAAAGGACAGGCACTAGCAGATCACCTTGCTGAAAATCCCATGGATGGAGAATACGAACCCCTGAATACATATTTTCCTAAAGAAGAGATATCATTCATAGGAGAAGACATTGCAGAATCCTATGACGGTTGGAGAATGTTTTTCGATGGAGCAGCAAATTTCAAAGGAATTGGCATAAGAGCAATCCTAGTATCAGAAATCGGTCAACATTATCCGGTATCTGCCAAGCTCAGGTTCCCGTGCACCAACAACATGGCCGAGTACGAAGCCTACATCTTAAGGCTCAAGATGGCCATTGACATGAACATCCAAGAGTTGCTAGTAATTGGGGATTCAGACTTGCTTATACATATGGTTCGAGAAGAATGGGTGACCAAGAACTCGAAGATACTCCCTTATCTACATCATGTGCAGGAGTTGAGAAAGAGATTCACAAAGACAGAATTTCAGCATGTTCCCAGGGTCCAAAATGGATTTGTCGATGCATTGGCTACCCTATCTTCCATGATACAGCATCCAGATAAGAAGTTTATTGATCCCATTCCGGTAAAGATCCATGATCAGCCAGCTTACTGTGCTCATGTCGAAGAAGAAGTAGATGGAAGCCTTGGTTTCATGATATCAAGGAATACTTGGAAAAAGGGGAATACCCAGAGCTCGCAAACACTATTCAGAAGCGCACGCTTCGGAGGTTATCTAACAACTTCTTTCATAGCGGAGGAACCCTATATAGGAGGACTCCTGATTTGGGATTACTAAGGTGTGTCGACGCAAAGGAAGCATCCAGATCATTGGAGGAAATTCATGCAGGGACCTGCGATCTGTATATGAACGACTTTGTCTTAGCCAAGAAAATACTCCGAGCTGGTTATTTTTGGATGACTATGGAAACAGACTACATCCAGTATGTCCGAAAATGCCATCGATGTTAGATACATGCAGACATGATAAAGGTGCCTCTAAATGAGCTTACGGAAACAAGCTCGCCATGGTCGTTCGCCGCTTGGGGAATGGATATTATTAGACCTATCGAGCCTACAGTATCAAAGGGGCACAGGTTCATTCTAGTGGAAATTGATTATTTCACCAAATGGGTTGAAGCAGCATCGTACATAGTATTGACTAAGAAAGTGGTAGCAGATTTTGTCCGCGACCGCATTGTTTGTCGGTTCAGAATTCTGGCGTCAATCATCACTAATAATGGTTCAAATCTCAACAGCGACCTGATGAAAGCCATGTGTGAAACCTTCATGATCAAACACAAGAATTCTACAGCTTACATACCTCAGATGAACAGAGTTGTAGAAGCCGCCAATAAGAATGTCAAGAAGATAGTTAGGAAGATGATACAAAAGTATAAGAAGTGTCATAAGAAGTTATCATTTCCTTGTTGGGATACCGCACCACAGTCTGCATATAAACAGGGGCAACTCCCTATATGTTGTTTTATGGCACAGAAGCAGTCATTCCCACCGAGGTAGAAATTCCATCCTTAATAATCATACAGGAAGCTGAACTTGATGATGCAGAATGGGTAGAGAGTCACTACGAGTAGCTAGCTCTTATAGATGGAAAGAGAATGAATGCAGTTTGCCACGGTCAGCTCTATCAGAACAGAATGTCCAAAGCCTTCAACAAAAGATTCGAGCCGAGACAGTTTACACCGGGGCAGCTGGTGTTAAAGAAGATTTTCCCCCATCAAGAGGAAGCCAAAGGGAAGTTCTCTACCAACTGGCAGTGAAGCGATACTATGTGTGACTTTTATGCTTTCCTCATATGATGTAATTTGAACTACGCCTGACTTGATTCTCGTTTAAGAGGGGATACATAGGCAGCCCTATGGGTTCGGTCAAAATTCAATAAAATTTTAATTTGCCCCCGCTATTGGAAACTGGGGAAGAATTTTGAGGAGGACCCTCAAAATTCCGAACTGATTTCAGCCATTGGACGCAAGCAGCCGTCGGAAGCAGCATCCCGGTAAACTGAGGCAGAATTTTGAGGAGGATCCTCAAAACTCCGGAGCGAGAGAAGTTGCAGTATCTTGGACCACGTCGCAATCGTTAGTTCATCTAAAAAAACTATTCTTAATTATGTATTTATTATCACATTTCTTTACTAAATCATGCATGTCTGTTATCAAAGTTTCTTCATTTAGCAACGCTACCCCAATGACATGCCCAATATCATTGGAGCCGAGCAGGTCAAGTAGAGCCAGCGGGAATACGAACTAACCTACCCTCTTTACAAAACTCACGATTTTTCTTTTAATGCAGGCACTTGAGTTGCAAAATCATCAAATATACTATACACTCACGAGACTCACATTGCTCAAGAATATAACTCTCAGAAGCGTTGCACTTACTCACAGCTACTATCCGCACACAGTGCTCCCAGCAGACACAATATCCCCAACAGTCGCAATATCCCGATCCGCTATCAGCTAAGAAAATTCTATTATCATTTTGCTCTTTTACTCCTTGCATAAGGCTACTTTTCTTCCTTCCGAGGTCAAGCTCTACCTCCATCTGCATTTCCTGCATTGCATAAGGCTACCTTTCTGCCTTCCGAGACTAAGCATTGTCTCCATCTGCATTTCCTGCATTACATAAGCCTACGTTTATGCCTTCCAAGGTTAAGCTCTACCTCCATCTGCATTTCCTTGCATTGCATAAGGCTACCTTTCTGCCTTTCGAGACTAAGTATTGTCTCCATCTGCATTTCTCTGCATTGCATAAGACTACATTTCTGTCTTACGAGACTACGCTCTGTCTCTATCTGCATTCCTGCATTGCATAAGGCTACCTTTCTGCCTTCCGAGACTAAGCGTTGTCTCCATCTGCATTTCCTGCATTGCATAAGGCTACCTTTCTGCCTTCCGAGACTAAGCATTGTCTCCATTTGAATTTCTCTGCATTTCAAAAGGCTGCCTTTCTGCCTTCCGAGACTAAGCTCTGTTCCCATCCTGCATCGGCTGAAATATCGCCACCTTTTATTTACGTCTTGCATCGGCTGAAATATCGCCACCTTCTGCATTTCATGGGCTGAAAGATTATCAAATTTTCCAATGGCGTCATTCTTCGGAGGCACCATTTGCATAGCCCGAGAATGCCATGCCATGGCCTGAGGACCCCATTTTATCTCTTGCATATCATTATTCAAAGGCATCATAGTTCGGAGGCATCATTCTCATAGCCCGAGAACATTATTTCATAGTCTGCAAATCCTTTATCATACGCTTCATGGCCCAGGACGTCATAGTCCGAGGACGTCATCCTAACCGTCCGCAGATAGTATTCATGGTCCAATGAGAACTTGCATCACGTTTAAAAATATGCACAATATATGCTCATTTGCAGGTAAACCGGCTAGCAACGTCCTTCTCAGCAGGGGCGATCTCTCTCCAGTTTCCGCAGCTTACTAGACTCCGACCATCCTTCTCAACCCAAACATCGTGTTCGCTTTGCAAAATCTCCATCTGTATATTCCGCCAGTGGATCCAAAACTACATATGGCTTGATTCCTGTAAGACCAGGGATATTAATGTAGCTTAGGAACCAGAACTCGGTCAATATTCTTCAAATCGTTTCATTCGAGCAAAATTGGCCATCATATTTTTACCTGGCAACTCTTTCATCCTTCCCGGGTAAAGAGGGGCAGTTGTTGATATCCAATTTTTCCCTATGTATTCTTATATACAAAATACTTTCAAAATAGCATATATATGGATAAATAAGCATACCCAAGTGTTTTAGTATTTTTCCAATCTTTTGAAGAGTTTAAAATCAATTTACAATACATTTTAGCAGTACAAAATCCATAATTATTCCCAAAATCATCAATTTTGGTGAATAATTTATTTTATTCCCATATTTATACCAAAATATAGTTAAGATAATTTTTGTACATTTTTACAAATTTATTTGGTATTTAAAAGACTAAACTGTATATAATTACAATTATAGCATATTTTAAGATTAATAGTATTTCTATAATTGTAAAATTGGCTTCAATATTTTTAAATCAATATTTATGCATTGTTAGTTAGGTCAGTACTTTTAATTTGTATTTAAAGTCTTTTTCCCTAATTTTATAAAATAAAAGAGGAAAATTGGCTATTTAACATTTAGCATATTTTCTATTTCAATTACAACCTCATTTCCTTTCAATTTTATTCTCAATTTGACCCCAATTCTGCCCATATTAAAACCAACCCAGTTTCAATTTGGATCCAATCCACGACCCAACGTTCCCCACCTACCACTTAAATCTGGACCGTTGATCACTCAAGATCAACGGCCAAGACTCCCCCTTCCATAATTAAACCTAAAAGACTACCCTAATCTCCATCATTCTCACCTCCTGCCGCGTTGAAATCCTTCATCTCTCAAAACACTCTCAAGCTCCCTGAAACCCGAGCCATCTCCCACTTTATTCTACCATGTTTCCACCGGAGTTTGTGGCTTCTCAGGCATTGGATGGTTGGTACTCACCACCCTCCACCATCAAACCATGGTTGTTCGAAGCTTTGAGCCCTGACCTCGATTGTTCTCCTTCAGATCCTCTTAGATCTACAGTTCTATCGCCTCTCCATCCATGCTCCGGCCTATTCAAGCTAGAAACCTTTTCTAACTCAGCCGACTCCAGATCGGATTTTCTTCCAAGACTTTCTCATTTCTAGGGTTTCTTCGAAATCCTGAGTTATTCGAGGTTTTTTCTCTGTTTGTTCTCTTAGATTTATGATATATTTGTGTTATGCTGGATGTTTAAAGTATTTTCCCCAATCTTTCTTTCAAAAATTGCTTCTCTTCGATTTAGGGTTTCTAAAAGGTTTTCAAAACATCTTTTTGATTCATCCTTTTCTTTTCTTTATGTGTATTATGTCCGTATGTTTTCTTTTCTACCACGCATGTGTTGTTCTTCTGTTTTCTTTCTACTATACATGACTCTTCTGTACCTTTGTACTCTACTGTGCCTCTAGATTAGGCTCGCATGTTAATATTTTTTATGATTTCCTACATGTTCTTTGCTAAACTTTCCAATATTCTTCTACTGTATGTGTTTCTTGTTGAGTTCATTAACTTTGCTTGTTTTACTGGGCTCTTGTTGGAGATCTAAGGATTTCTCACTACTATTTCTTAAGCTTATATCACCCTTTTTTTGCTTCTGAACCTGCTCAAGTTCCAACTTTTCTTGAACATGTTCTTTATGCTCCTCAAATCAACTTTTTACTTTGTTGCTTCAAACCTGCTATCATGTATGTTGGTTTCTCATGAGTCTCTGAAAGAAACCTCTGAGCCTATTATCTGTCTTCTCGTATCTGCTTCTGATTAAAGTTGAAAAACCTAGGCTTTGTGTTTTGGCAAGTTTTATTTTGGACTATGGCTGCTTTGAAAGCCTGGACTCTCAGACTCATTATGAGTCTACAAACTGAACTTGTACCCCTTTTTGACTCTGAACTCTTTCTATGATAGTCTTTCCTAATCAACATGACAATTCCTTTCTGCTTGATATTTGTGTGCTTTATATATGAGAAATTCTTCTTTCAAAAAGGGTTTTGCCAATTTGTGATTGATTCAGAATTCCTTTTAATAAGGTTCGATTGATTGTTACTGATTTTCTTTAATTAAACCTTTCTTCACCTTTTCTGGTTGGATTCATTTATACCAAAACTCAATTTTTGATTTTTACTGGTAGATGATTGATTACCTTTCCTTATTTCCACAAACCGTGTTGCTATCAAACTCTTTCCTTAAATAGTTTCTATGTATTTTCCCTTCTTGTACTGCTTTGGAAAAGATTTTAATCCAATTCTTTCCTTAATTGTCCTCTACCCATTTGAAATCAGAATCCCTTAACTGAAGGGAGATTATGTGTGATTGATTGCAATTTATTCCCTTACCTTTTCTTACTTGTTTTCTGCACTATAAAAGGGGCACGATCCTTTTGCACTTAGACACCTTGAACCTTCAGTTCAACACTTCTAATTCAATACTTAACACACACACCTCTCAATTACGATACTCTTTCAATACTCTACTCTCTTCCGAGATCTTTTGTACTATTTTCTTGCAATTTGGTTTACAAGACATCAACTTTCACTTATTTATTTCCCTGAAGCTGGTATGCCTTAATTTCGATTTCAGCACCATCCCAATGTGTTTATTTTACAGTTGCTACACTCCTGTCTACTTTGCTATTCATGTTTTGTATTGAATATGCTACTCTCTCTTTGCATCTGATGTTTGTTATGAACTCCCTATACCCCAACTCTCTTCTATGTGTTTGAGTTAAGGTTCATGGCCTGACAGCATCCAAATTGCTGCTTAGGTCTGAACCTGATCCTCAATGGATCCCAACTCTCAAAATATGGCTAATAGGCTAGTCAGGGGTGTGCCAGCACTCTTGATTGCTGGGCATGACCACCAGCATGCCATGGCTCTCCCTAATTCCTCCTTGTGCACTAACACTTACTCTTAGATTCTAAGTTATGCCCCCCCCCCTCTTATGAGCCTTGCTTTGGGACCTTGAGTTCCCTCTGAGCTTGGATATCTAAGGGCTGGCATTTCCACACTACACTATGCTCTTAATCATGCAATGTGTTTGGGCTGTAAGCATTGCCCGGAGCCCTTTGAGACTCTTGGGAACTGTGATACATCCCAAATATGAGAAAGGCTTTGGAACCTGATCCTGGAATTTGGTTCACCTCATATTGTTAGACCTTGAGTCTTAATTAGGCTCCTTGGTTGTAGCTTAATTTCTGATGTAATTTTACTTTTCTTAATTCATTCTGGTCTGTAATATGTTATAATAACTTATGGGGTTGCCGTGAAAAGGGGAGGGTCACTTATGTATGCAAAGGGTTGACAACATGCTCATAGGCGTTACTATTTACAAGCTCTACACTTACATATATCATGTAGAAATCCTGCCTATATGTTTTCCGCACTCATGCACGCCATATAGAAATCCTGCCCATAGTTTTTGCACTTTCGCATATCATATAGAAATCTTGCCCATAAGTTTCTACACCTCTGCATATTATATAGAAATCCTATCCGTAAGTTTTTCTGCACCTCTGCATATAGAAATCTTGACTATAGGCCTTCGGCACTTCTGCATTTTACATATATCACTAGGCAAACAGTTATTGGTTAAGTAATAATAAGTTTCATTTTAGATACCATGTCTATAAGACTCCTGCACTTTTAGAATTGTCTTAAAATCAACAACGCCTAGAAATCATGCCTATAGGAGTAACCAATTGAATCTGATTCTTTTATTTCATCTACAAGTCTAAAATCAGTAGTAATGTCTTTTAACATCTGCAGAATTATATGTTTTCTACAATCAGTAAGCCTTCTTTAAAATGGGAGTAAGCATTGTTAGATATCATGCCTATACGTCTCACTTAGGCAAACCATTAGGTAATTAATTAACTGCATCAGTCTTTGATAAACTACAACCAGGGAAGGCTAATTCGGACTCCTCATCTGATTAATATGTGATGAATCAGCCTATCCTACGCTTTAATTTAATTCAGACCATAACCAGTACATGCAAGTCATGCTCAACAATTTGTTTCTTTAAATAGGGAGGCCTGTTTGAGCCTTTAAATGTTATGTGTTTTCCCATATCTTCTCTATGTTTTGTTTGTCGCCCTAGATTTTGTCCTTTAAACCATAAAAGCCAAATCTCCATTCCCTTTAGGACTAGTAGTCTCAATGCCTCCAAGGCTGATAGGATGGGGGCAGGTACTAGCATGCAATAAGTAACGACACCATTCTACGCCTTAATACCTTAACGATGTGGGAATGGTAGATATGGATATGATGACCGGTGAGCTAATACTACGTGTAACCCCTCTTTTGAGGAATGATTACTGGGTATTGCATTGACGTGATCCATATTAATCATAAACCTAGGACCCCCTTCCCTTTACCTGTCCTTATCTGCTTTCTTTAGAATTGCTTAAATCTTTCATAAATTTCTGCCCTCTTTTAAGGGCTCGTATTACCATCACTAGAGATCGTGTAAGGGCTCGAAATTACCTTGAGGGGAAGGTGTTAGGCATCCCTCGAGGTTTACAATGGTGGGTCACGGCCGAACTTAACTCAAGAATTAGTCTAATAAAAAAACGAGAGGAATATTTGATAGGGATGAGGGGTCCAGAATTTTTTAGCCTAGAGGATTACCTTGTGCAACATAAATAATACCACGTAACTCCCTCGAGTCAGGGTGTTACTAATCGATTCTAGTTCGATTCATATGCGTGCACTACTCGTCCATTACCTATGGACCTGGACATATTTAGGACCTCTATTTGGGATAGTTCTAGACTAAGCCTAGGTTGCTCAAAATGTAAAAGACTAAGAGACAAACAAAACATGTTAAGACTCGAAAATACAAAGCAAATATGGGCTTATGTAACCTCCGCACATAAATAACAAATGCACGCAATTAATTTACAATATTCATCGATCTTAAAATCCTATAGGCAAGATATCTATACGAGAAGACGGATGTACAAAAACAATTTTATTAAGGCGAGTGTTAGGACTTACTGTTTGCCTACTAGTTTTAATGAATATCATCTAGGCACTTCAAACCGTAATGAATCATAGTTATAGATCCAGAATTGTTACTAAGTCCTATAGGCATACTGTTTAAGTAATGACATCGACAATTATATTCAGAACCAATTAATAGAATCCTATATGCATGATTTCTAATGTCGAATTGATTTAAACCCTATAGGTATGATCTCTATGTTTGAAACTGATTTTAATTTTTAGTCCTACATGTATGATATTCATTGAACAATAACACGAGCAGAGTTGTGCATATTACCAAAAAACCAATTAAATCAAACATTGAGGTCCTGTAGGCATGATTGCTAACACATATTTATTGGAAAAATTAATGCAACCTATAGGCAGGATTTCTAATATGCAAATATAATCCTATAGGCAGGCTTTCTAATATACAAATATAGAACTCATAATCAACATCACCAATGAAAGTCCTATAGGAAGGATTTCTAAAACACATTGAAAAACTTAGCAATTTTGACGAATGAGCAGAAATAATAACATAGATAAATCCCTATAGGCAGGATTTCTACTCAGTTTAACAGAAGGAAATAAGAAGAATCTATTTATTAAAGAGTTGTTACAAACCAGAATAGCAAATGAATTACATAATACTAATAAGATTCACTACAGGGAGCCTTCATTAGGCCCAAATAAACCTGCGAACCAGGCCTTAAAACCAATCAACTTCGAGGCTCAATTCATAGGTACATCATAGCCCAAATACGAATGTCTCACATGTAACACATGTAGAACCTGGTTTCCAATGTGTCAAAGTTCCCAAGGGTCTCAGGAACCCAGGGCAATGCTTACACCAGAACCACACACTTAGAAATGTTGTAAAAGAGATTAGGAACCCGTTCCATGTGTGTTAGAGTTCATATGAGTCTCACATCGACCCTGAGCAGTGGTCACACTGGGGTGGTTGAGGATAGAACCTAAGGGACTAAGAGTGGAAGTTTTAAAAGAGCAACAACATATAAAGAGAGACAGATTTAAACAGTTTTGATTTCAGAAGAAAACAAAGTTAAGACATGTAACTTGTAGACAGAATTGCACCCAGAAAACAAGCAAGGTTCATGCTCAAACGCAGTTCAAATGAGTTGAAGTCTCATTAACAGTCTATTTAAGCTAGGTATTCAATGCTAGCATTTAGGACAACCAAACAATCAGAACACTAACATTTATTTCAGACATGTTAGAAAGCATATAAACGACAGAACAAAATCCTAATAACAATACAAGTTCAAAGCCTTAAAACTGATTGACTACTTAACCTTTTAATATTGTCTTAAAGGTACTCAAATTCAGAACAGGTTCAGAACACACAGGAGGTAGATTGAGCATATTGTCTTAAGAGGATTCATATTATTTAAAACAATTAATATAAATTAATAGTGTTGACCATAGGATTAAAAGAAAAGCATGTAGACAAGCAGAATCATGCTTAGAGAGGGATTTTGGAAATGCTGGATTATAAACACAGATCAAGAACACATAAAAATTGGTATGACAAAGGATAGTCACTCACCAGTTAAGCGAGAAAAACCAGAATAATACCAAGAAATTGAAAGTCCAGAATGTTTTGCCTTGGCTTTCTGCCGGCCAAGACCAGTTGTAAACGAGAGAACAGAGAGAGTATATAACCAGAAACATTAAAATTTAGTAAGAGTCTATAGAGTTCAAGTCTCTCTAAAGGGGAAAGGGAGAAGGGTTTAAATAGTATTCAATTAGGCGAACAAATAGGGAAAGAAATCAAACACACATAAGTAAAGAATCAAATTAATCATATAATCAATTGAAGTCTAGTTTTAGGACAAATAAAACGGAGTTTAGTAAATTATCAGGGAATAATGGCGTGTAATTAGGCGAGTAACACTTAGAATAAGGAAAATATCATATGGAATCAATTAACAGCCAGTTTCAAGGAAAAATAAGGTAAAGGAATAAAGGAAACATTGTAAATTGAACAGAAAAAAGGAAAATATTAGTCTAATATGAGAAAGTAAAGAGTATCGAAAAGTCCGTAAAAGTTTCAAACCCTAGTTTTAGGTAAACCTTCAAAAAATCAACAGAAAAATAAGGCAATGAATCACATAATGCAGACAATGAATGTAGACAGAAGATTATTCAAAAAGAAAACTAGAATCGAACCATATTTGGTTCAATCAAAGATATGAAACCCTTATTTTAGGTAAACCACAAAATTGATTAAAAAAAAGAGAGGCAAAGAATCATATATTTTAATAGAATGAACATAGACAGGAGGATATTCATAAGAAATATAAAATTGAACCAGATTTGGTTCAATAAAGAAGATCTAAAACCATAACCTTAGGGTTAAGTCAAATCAGTGAGAGATACGAAAAGATTCATACTTTCAAGGATCAAAAGTGATGAACACAGACAGAATAAACAACAGGTTAAAGATTTGAACCAGCTTTGGTTCGATTTTTTCCAGATTTGCTTGCCATTCCAGGTAAGCCATTATATAATACCAAACACGGGTAGCAAGTAGGGAGGTGGGACTAACATTGCAAGGGAATCATAGATTGATTCCATTTTTGGAGTTGGAATCGGAGAGATTTGAGTGATGGTGCTAGGGTTTTGAGAGGTGAGAGACGAGAGTGTTCTAGGATGGCGGGGGTGTAAAGTCATTAGGGTTTTGGCGGATGGGAATAATTAAAAAGGGGTGAGGTGATTTGAGTCGTTGATCTTCACAGATCAACGACTGTGATTTTAAAAATAGAGTTAGGTCGGGGTTTTAAACGGGTATGGGTCTGGGTATTGGGTATTTAATGTGAGATGGTGTATATGGCCAGGGTAATTGGGTAGTGTAGGTAATTGTTCTAGGTCTAAAATTGGGGTTTTAGGGGGCCAAACTGTTTACCGTGAAAATGGTAATAACAATTAAATTTGTTGATAGGACTCTAAACATACGTGATCTATTTTTATACTAGTTGTTAAAGAAGTTGATGCTAGATATATGAAGATAAAAGGTGAAATGCAAGCTAAAATAGTATTATGATCGAACCGAGGAGTTAGTTGTCCGGGCCTCGGGCTAACCGATGAGGGACCTCGAGGTCGATGCCTGGGCTCGGGCTTGAGCTATCATCGTTAACCAGCAAGGGACTAACAGTCATATTATAATTAAAGTAGGCTCTTTATGGCAAATAACAAGCAAAAATGAATAACAAGTATGAAAATAACAAGCAATAACAATAGTTTCGAGAGAATATGTTAGAGGGAAAAGAAAGAGTTCTTGTATATTTCGTGTAGAATAGTTGGAGCAACAGCAGCCTTTTACAAAGTGATGAGGATCCCCTTTATATAGGAGGGTAAATCGAACATAATACAAAATGCATTAATTGTAAAGGCATGGAGATGGGACGGCTAGATGCGACACCTTGATACAGGCTCCGGGCAGACCAGCTTTGTCAGACTTAGCCGCATGCCTTGGGAATCCCCTGTTTTACTCTAGCCTCGATCAATATTATCTTCAGGTCGGGCCTCGACGAGCTTCGAGGGAGGGAACTCAGTCACAGCTTCATGTCCTCGAGGCCTCGGGGTGTTCTTCAGAAGTGACTTAATCGCAAGAAATTGGGCCCTCTGATTTCGCCTCATATAGATTGTTTGTGGATTATAACTCTAGTTTTATGTATTAAAGCATTTTGGATGATTTAATTGTTGTATCTATATTCACTAGTTCATGTAATCGAGTGAGGCAGAACTTGTGATATCTTTGCATAATATTGTTGGTTGAATTCGTAGATTCTTCTTAGTCATCAAAAATGGCTAGTTGAATAATTGATTAAACCTTGTTAGGAGAATAATCGAGAGAGGTTCTCCTAAAGACCAACCTACTACGTATTCTTGAATATCTTAACTGAGCTTAAATTGGTTCATCTTGCGAGGTTGAGACTTAATCGAGAAAGGAGTTTCTGCTAAGCGTTTGAAATAATAATTGAGTGAATTCAGGAAATCACTTGAAGATTAGAAGTAAATTATCTAGAGTTAGATCCTGAACAACTATCTTGCACCTATCCTATCAAAAACCTATGTTCTCCCACTGATAACCTATTTGTTTAATCCTTTCCTCGATAGTCACTAGTCGATATATTTAGATTGTTAGTTAATTTTAGTTAGCAATCATATAAATCACAATTGTTGGTCCTTTTGGATAATAATCAAACTACAAACTACGAGAATATTGTTTAAATCCAATACTTGTGGATACGATATTATACTATACTATATTTGATTAGCAATTATAATTTAAGTGTGAGTTTTGTGCTCGTCAACTACTACTCTGAAGGTAGTCAAATTTCACTTGGATCTGACATTATATCATGATTTACTATGAATTTCTACACCTAAAAGCTGGGATTTTAAAGTAAAATTTGTGGATTTTTTAGAAACCTTATGGAAAGAAAAAAATTGAGATTTGAACCCCGATTTGGAGTTTGTTTTTGATTAAACATATATTATTGGACTCGTATTGGAATGTGTATTCAAGATTTGTGGGTTTTGTCAGATTTTATGGTGCAAGCCCGGTTGACTTTGTGTATTTGTATAAAAATCGAATATTTATTATTTGGGATTAGTTCCTATGGCTTTATTTGATGTTATTGAGTTGTTTTTTATTACATTTGAGTCATTTGGAATTGAATTTGGACAGTTAGGCGATTCTTGCTTGATTTGAGGTTGTCGATTAGAGGTAAATCTCTTGTCTATCCTTGGAAGAGGTAGTTGTCCCCATAACTGACTTGATTGTTATTCGATTCTTGATTTATAAGCCATGTATATGCAAAGTGACGAGCGTATATGCGTTGCTAGGTTTTCAACTGTATCAGATATTTATTAACTTAATTGTGCTTTATTGAATTATGTGAAGTTTCTATCCACGCTCAATTGATGCTATGACTACTCAATAATTTATAAACATAATTAAAGAGCATGTCCAGGCTTATGATTTTTTTATTTGACATGAGGTGTATATTGCCATGTCGGACTTTATTATAAATTCGTAGTCATATGCTTGATTTGTTTGCTCCATAATTGCTACAGTTTCTATAGCTTAATTTTCTTATGATAATAATATGATTAAGATACAAACACGATAAATAGCTTATTGATCCGTTATGATAATATAAGTTATATGATTTACCATAAATATCAGTTAGCCATTTGGGCTTTTCATTCGCATTCATAATATCATAATTTGTGACCCTTTATTATATCCTTTCTCACACATATGCATGAGTGAAAAGTGACTATTGATGCAAGTTAAGGATTTTAGCACTTTGAGCACTTGAGCAGATATTGGCATTGATTATTGGATTGATGATGTTATGGTTTGGGACGGGTTGTGCGCCACAACATTTGATTGATGATAATTAAATATAAAATGATTGGCACTTGGATTATGGATCCATCCCTCCGGAGTCAAGTGATTACCCATGTTACCTTGAGCCCTGTGAGTGTATGCTCCTGTGATTCTTTTGGTGCTTGTTGGATATGTGGCATGTGTCAGGCGCATGAATTATGTTGTGAGTTGTTGAAAAAGAGATCCAGAGCATGCATAATTATATTTATTTAGACTCATGCTATGAATTGAAGTAAGTGTTATTGACTGGTATCCGTTTTACTCGATAATTGGGATCAGCGTATCTTATTTGATTATAGTTTTTTGTAAAGCATGTCTAAAGTCTGTATGACTTGTATTTTGCGCTTTTATATTTGTTGATGATATCATGTCTGCCTTTCTATTGGATCATTTCTCTAACCTGCTTATCTGACTGCCAGTGAGTGTTAGAGATGACACCTCGCCACTACTTTGAGGCTAGACTGTATACTTACTAGTTATCACTATTTGTATAGTTCTACCATAGGGAGTCTACAAGTCATCTCTAGTAGAGTCTTTTTTATGGGTGTGCTATGCTTCACACTTATAAGTAGGAGGCTATAGAACATTTAGAATTGTCACTCTTTTTTCTTATTCTAGATCGTGTGGTAGACCTTAGTTGTAAGATTCAAACTCCTATCTTTTATTTTATTCGTAATACAATGGTACCTACATCTAGAAAGACAGTTGGTAAAAAATTGAATGTGGCTATAGAAGAGTTAAGTCAGAAGAACTCGATTTTGCATAATGTCACGACCTAAGTTCTCCCTCCGTGAACTGTCGTGACGGCACCTTGTCTCTACGATCGGGTAAGCCTAAAAATTTGCAGAAAATGAAGTAAGGATACAAAACAATTTACACGTAAATATAATAAAAGAGTCTTGTGTGTGGTCGATACCAGGGGCCCCGATATCGAGGCCTTTATGGTATGTCAGGCCCAATCTTGATGGGCTCGGAGTACATATTGAAGTTCGACCCCGAAATGCATGCTTCGAGAAAGCATGTCGAAGGCTCATCGCGGCCTACCTCGAGGTAGCATAAAATTGATGAACATCATGGAAAGGCGGGAAAACTCCCAAGGATGCGTGCTTAGAGTTGATCAGGTCTGCAAAGAAAGTACAGGCTCGTACAAGTCTGTCTCACAACTGTACCAATAGCATTTGTCTGTCATGATTAGACTTGTACTGTGTTGGGATTCATCCCTCCTATATAAAGGGGACCCAAACATTCTTACAAGGCAACATTCTTTAATTTGGCATCACACATGAATATTGAATACAATAGAACATTCTCTGCGTTCTTGCCTAAAAATGCTCAACAATTACTCTACAACTTTATTGCTCCTTATTTATTGTTCATTACCAACCGTTAAAGGCTGCCCTCGAGGTCCTATTTTGCTGAGCTCGGGGACCTCAACCTTGTGACCACACTGGTTTGCTTATCATTTCTTGCTCATTTACACTTAGCATTATTCACATAATAACTAGAGTCAAGACAAATCACGTATTTTTAGAACCACAAATCAAATATATTTGTTATTATCATTTTCAAGGTAATCAGTTTGGCGGCCACCGTGGGGCTAAAAATAATAGTGATAGTTTTGGTGCTAGTTTTCTGATAACACACGTTATTCTTCACACTTTTTCTTGTCAAATATTCTTTGATTTCAGGCTTAATCATGTCGAGCACACAAAATGCACCTCTTCATAACAGTGAAGGACTTGGAGAAAACAACAACATAGGGCTTGGTGTACCACCTGTAAACCCTGAGGGAGTGCCAAACATGGAGACTGTTGATATCAGCTCCCATAACGCTCTAAACAAGAAAGTAGGTGCAGACCTCATAAGGAATTGATGCAGGAGAGCCCAGGCTGGAGGCCAAGAAACACTAGAAAGGAAGAAGGAGAAGTCACCCTCCAAGTGATATTCGAGATGCTGCAAGCTCAGCAAGTCGCCATCGCTCAACTTTAAAGTCAGAATAGAACCCTTAACACTGCCAAACTAGTCAATATGCAACATGAACCAGTGCTAGAAAGACCCGATGAAAGCGGTTCGGGGGCTGACCTCACAATCATGAAAATGTTCGAGGATTTGACTAAAAGAATCGAGTCGGGAGAAAAGAAGATAGAGGCCAACGATAAAAAGGTGTAGAGTTATAACTCGAGGGTCGATCAGATCCTGAGCGCACCCCCGATTTTGAAGGGTGTAGATTCAAAGAAGTTAGTGCAGAAACCATTCCCATCAAGTGCGGCTCCGAAGCCCATCCCGAAGAAATTCAGAATGCCCGATGTCCTGAAGTATAATGGTACCAGCGTCAATAATGAGCACATTATGCTTATACTTGTGCTGTAAAAGGGAATGACATAAAGGATGACGAGATTGAATATGTCTTGCTAAAGAAATTTGGAGAAATACTGTCGAAGGGAGCCATGATGTGGTATCACGACCTACCCTCGAACTCGATGGATTCATTTGCCATGTTGGCAGATTCTTTTGTGAAGGCACATGCTGGTGCCATCAAGGTTGCTACAAGGATATTCGACATCTTCAAAATCAAACAAAGGGAGAACGAGATGCTGAGGGAATTTGTATCTCGCTTCTAGATGGATCGAATGGAATTACCACCGGTCTCCGATGAATGGGCAGTGCAGGCCTTCACTCAGGGCTTCTCAAGGCTTGAAAGAGCAAAGCTCGATAGCTTCGAAGCAGCTAAAGCAAAACTTTGTTGAGTATCCTGCCGTGACTTGGGTAGATGTACACAGCAGATATCAATCGAAGATCAAGGTCGAGGACAATCAACTGGGAGCCCCCTCTGGCTCAGTATATCCAATCACTCTCCTAGCAAAAGAATCAAGGTCTATGAAAAGGGAGTCAAGATCGGGCAAAGAAAGGTATCAACCATACTTCAATGATCGAAGAGACACCAGGAATTGGAATATAACCGAAATGATCGAGGAGTACATTGAGGCCGATATTCCCGAGGACTTTTGAGCAAGACCGGGATTGTCAGGCATTTGAGGCCAATGGAGGCAACCCAATTGTCAGAATACAATTTCAACATTGGTATCTCAGGCATCGTATCGGCCATGGGTAGAATCATAGATACCAGATGGCCAAAGCCCGCATAGTCAGATCCTTCCCAAAGGAACCCCAACTTGATGTGCGAATACCACGGCACTCACGGTCATAGGACCGAGGATTGTAGGCAGCTTTGAGAAGAGGTAGCCTGACTGATCAGCGAAGGGCATGTTCGAGAGTTCCTTAACAACCGAGCTAAAAACCAATTTCGGGAAAGAGAGGCAAACATGAAGAATGAACCAGAAGAACCACAACATGTCATCCACATGATCATTGGAGGGATCGAGACCCCACAGGGACCCGTTGTCAACCAAAGAAAATATCCATCACTAGGGAAAAATGAACGCGGGGTTACATACCAGAGGATGCTCTCACATTAGGCGAAGACACCGAGACCTTGTCTCAACCTCATAATGACACATTGGTAATTTCTTTTCTTTTGAATAAATTTCAAATTAAACGTGTGCTCGTGGATCCAGGTAGCTCGGCCAACATAATTAGGTCGAAGGTGGGGGAGCAGCTCGGACTACTCGATTAGATCATAGCCACCTCTCGAATCCTCAATGGATTCAACATGGCAGCTGAAAGAACAAAGGGAGAAATCATCCTCCCAGTCAACGTGTTCGGTACAGTTCAAGAAACCAAGTTTTATGTCATCAAAGGTAACATGAGGTACAATGCCTCACTAGGTAGCTCGTGGATACACAACATGAAGGCGGTACCATCAACGCTTCATGAGATGATGAAGTTCCCAATAAAAGACGATATAAAAATGGTGTACAGAGAACAACATGCGGCAAAGGAGATGTTCGCGGAAAATGACACGGCACCAACATCGACTCTCCCCGTCTAGGATGAGTCAGGAAACCGGCTGACCCTTGAGGAACTGGTGGTCTGTGAACATTCGAACGAAGATGACGAAGAAGACTTCCTCACCCCTCGGACCTTCATTGCCCCCGAGGAGTCGGATACAACAAAATTGACGGTCGAAGAACTCGAATAGGATGTCTTGATCAAGCATCTTCTAGATCGAAAGGTATACCTGGGAACGGGATTAACCCCCCGAACTCAGGAAAAAACTCATCCAATTTCTTATTAACAACATTGATTGTTTTGCTTGATCCCATTTAGACATGATAAGGATCCTACCGGAAATAACTGTCCATCGACTAAGTGTCGATCCCACGTTCAAATCGGTGAAGCAAAAAAGGAGGCCTCAGTCCGAGGTAAAACATGTGTTCATCAAAGATGAGGCAATGAAACTTCCCAAAATAGGATCAATTAGGGAGGTAAAATACCCCAAATTCTTGGCTAATGTAGTAGTGGTTCCCAAAAAGGGAAACAAATTAAGAATGTGCGTGGATTATAAAGACTTGAATATAGCATGCCCCAAAGACTCATTCCCATTGCCCAACATCGATCGCTTGATCGATACAACGGCCGGCCACGAGACCCTCACTTTTCTCGACGCCTACTCCGGGTATAATAAAATTCAAATGAACCCGGAGGACAGGAAGAAACTTTGTTCATCACGAAGTATGGTACATACTGTTATAATGTAATATCCTTCGGGATAAAAAACGTAGGAACTACGTACGAACGCCTAATTAATAAGATGTACGAACATCAAATACGCCAATCTATGGAAGTTTACATTGATGGCATGCTAGTTAAGTCCCTGCATGCGGAGGAACATTTGACTCATTTGCAGGAAACATTAGATATCCTTAGAAGCTACAACATTAAGCTCAACCCTGAGAAATGTGCATTCGGAGTAGGATCGGGCAAATTTTTAGGCTTCATGGTGTCGAATATGGGGATCAAGTTCAACCCTAACAAAATCAAGGCCATTGAAGATATCACAATGGTGAACAATGTGAAAGCCGTACAACGGCTGACCGGATGGATAACGGCCTTAGGTCGATTCATCTCGAGATAGTTAGATTGGAGTCATCATTTCTTCTCCTTGCGCAAGAAGAAAAATATCTTTGAGTGAATTCCGGAATGCCAACATGCTTTAGAGGAATCAAAGTGGTATCTCTCGAGCCCGCCTTTGCTCCACACCCCAAAGGAAGATGAAACATTATACTTGTATCTGGCTATATCTGAAGTAGTTGTAAGTGGTATGTTGGTTCGGGAAGAACAAGGTACGTAATTCCTTGTTTATTACGTAAGTCGAACTCTAAGAGATGCTGAAACCAAGTATCCACACTTAGAAAAATTAGCTCTTGTATTAATAAGTGCATCTCGAAAATTGAAACCCTATTTTTGATGCCATCGTATTTGTGTTTTAACAACGTACCCTCTTCAAAACATCTTGCACAAACATGAATTATCAGATATATTGGCCAAATGGGCCATCGAGCTCGGGTGGCATGATATCGAGTACCAACCCCGGACGGCTATCAAGTCCCAAATTTTGGCAGACTTCGTGGCCGACTTTATGCCTGCTCTCGTGCCCGAGGTAGAGAAAGAACTCTTGCTAAAAACGGGTATATCATTGGGAGTATGGACCCTTTTCATTCACGGTTCCTCAAACGTGAAAGGGTCCGGCCTCGGCATCGTTCTGAAACCACCTACTGGCGGCACGATTAGGCAATCTATAAAAACTTTAAAGTTTACTAATAATGAGGCTGAGTATGAGGCTATGATTGCAGGTCTCGAACAAGCCAAGGGCCTAGAAGAAAAAGTCATCAAAGCAAAATACGATTCCCTTCTAGTAGTCAACCAAGTAAATGGGAGCTTCGAGATTCGAGAAAACATGATGCAAAGATAATTATACAAACTTTAGGCCATAGCATCGCTTCAAAGTTTGTACTCTGGTCCACATACCTCATGATCAAAATAGTGAGGCGGATGCACTCGCGAACCTGGGGTCATCAGTTATCCAACTTGGTGATTGAAGAAGGCAACGCTGAGATAAACTCAACAAGTCTAACATGGGGCTGGAGGAATAAATACGTAGACTATTTGAGAAACGGAAAGCTGCCAACAGAACCAAAAGAATCGATGGCCCTTTGAGCCAAAGCAACTCAATTTTCACTCGATGAGAATGGAATACTATATAGAAGGACCTCCGACGGACCTCTGGTAGTATGCTTGAGACCGGGGGATACCAATTATGTACTACAAGAAATCCCCGAGGGCACTTGTGGAAATCATTCTGGTGCCGATTCTTTGGTTCGAAAGGTGATCAGAGCAAACTACTATTGGGATAACGTGGAGAAGGATACCAAGGAATTCGTTCGAAGGTGTGACAAATGCCAAATATTTGCGCCAATGATTCACCAACTCGATGAACTGCTACATTCAATCTTATCACCATGGCCATTCATGAAATAGGGGATGGACATCATCGCCCCCCTACCAACGGCGCTAGCTAAAGCTAGATTTATTTTGTTTATGACTGACTATTTCTCGAAATCGGTGGAAGCACAGTCCTTAGAGAATATAAGAGAAAAAAAGTCATTGACTTCATATGGGACCACATCATATGCTGATTCGGGATCCCCTCCGAGATTACATGTGATAATGGGAAGCAGTTCATAGGAAGCAAGATGATGAAAATCCTCGAAGATCATATGATCAAGCGGATCCTATCAATGCCCTATTACCCGTGTGCAAATGGACAGGTCAAGTCCACGAACAAGACCATCATCCAAAATATAAAAAAAATGTTAGAAAATGTGAAGGGAAAATGGAGAGAGGCATTGCCCGAAGGACTCTGGGCATACCGAACAACTTCGAAGTCAATCACAGTGGAGACTCCGTTCTCTATGGTATACGGGTCTGAGGCGTTGATACCGATTGAGGTTGGAGAGCCAAGCACTAGATTTCGACATGCCACCGAGGAATCAAATAGCGAGGCCATGACTATATCCCTAGAACTACTAGATGAATAGCGAGAAGCTGCACAAGTCCCAACGGCGGCCCAAAATAGAGGATCGAAAGATATTATAACAAGAGAACAAACCACTGATACTTCGGAGTTAGGGACTTAGTCCTAAGGAAAGTCACCTTCAACACTTGAAACCCAAATGAAGGGAAGCTAGGCCTAAGCTAAGAAGGACCGTACTCCATCCTCGGAGTAGTAGGCAAAGGGTTCTACAAACTTGGCACCATGGAAGGCGAGCAGCTTCCAAGCAATTGGAACATATCGATGCTCAAATGCTATTATTGCTAAGGTGTAACCTTCTGCCTTTTCGCTTTATGTCTCATACTAATTTATTATAGGTGTTCGATGGGAGACGCCAAAGCACCATTTGACTCGAAGACCTTAGGTTTTAAAGCATGCGTCACACTCTTTTTTCCTTTGATTTTTATCCCAAATGGGTTTTACCGGTGAGGTTTTTAACGAGGCAACATTTATATGCTACCTAAGGAGAACTCATCAAGTATTCAAGGCTTCTTCTCAATCAGCCTCACATACTGGGGGGCATCACCTAGGGGGGTCACCTCTTCAAAGAAATCGAACTATGCCTAGGAGGACCTCGATAGGAGAATGTTGTATTAGGCCAAATGGTCAATTAAATTGTGTCCATGTAGAATAGTCGAGCCTCCAAAGGAAAAAACATGTGTGCATACATCAAGTAATTGAGAAAGCCTCTTTTCTTATCAAAATACTTTGCGCCTTGAAGAAGTTTACTACATTCACGCAAAACGGCTCAAGGGCAAAAAATCCTCGAACACTCGGGGACTATCATCGATAGTCGGCTCATTGAAGCCATAAAAAACTCGAATTCATAAGACCTCAATAAGGCAACCTTGAGCTCGCAAGACCTTAGTGAGGCAACATTGAATCTATAAGACCTCAATAAGTCATGCCCAAACTTATAAGACCTTAATGAGGCAATACTGAGCTTGTAAGACCTCAATGAGGCGTACTCTAATTTATAAGGCCTTAGAAGGGCATAACCCCAATATGAAGGCCAAGACTATATATTCCTCGATATAGACGTCGAGGTCACCGTACCTGGGGACTAAAGGCTATGGCCGAATTAACGCGGCTAGGAGACGTCCGACTGCCGCCATAAAACTAAAGGCCTTCAAATACTTTGAAAATATTTCGAAAAGAACTGGTTAATCAAGCTATCCTCGGTATAAGCAAAGGAGCTTCAATAATATCAGCTCTGAACAATAATAAGGCTTCAAAAAGAATCAGCCTTTGATGAAAAGGCTTCAAGAACATAGCCTTCGAGCGAACTCCCGAGGTACTCATCTATCATCACATATCGACTCATAATCAAGGTTCTCTTTTGAGTCGTCGAAGAGTTAGACGTACGTAAAACATGCCAATGCATAATCAAAACTTCAAAAGTCTTTAGCCAAATGAGGGAAAAAAATTAGCCATATTAGAGGTGGCATCGACCCAATCTAAAAAAAGCCTAAGGGCCAATGCATAAGAGCCTAAGGGCCAATGCGTAAGAGCCTAAGGGCCAACCTAAACAGCCTACGGGCCAATGCGTAAGAGCTTAAGGGCCACCCAAAAAAAGCCTCAGGGCTATCTTTATTTCGAGTTCTAGCTAACTCTCACTCAACTATTATGCCCAAAGGCTACGTGAGTTCGAGAAAATTCTCACTCGGGGACTGTATATAAAGCCTTAGGGCTATCTTTATTTCAAATTCAAACAAATTTTAACTCAAGGGCTACCCGAGTTCGAGCAAACTCTCACTCGGGGACTATTTGTAAAAGCGTAAGGGCTATCCTTATTTTCAGATGATCAAGCAAACACTCCCGGTTGCTAATTTCAAAGGCTACCTGAGTTCAAGAAAATTCTCACTCAAGGACTATCAACGAGGCCCAAAAAGGCTAGCTTTATTTCAAAAATCGAGGCCTAGCTCTCACTCAACTCGGACTCAGAAGTCCTGGTGGCCTAAGTTCACATCAAATCAATACAAGCTTAGTCAGAGGGATAACAAAGGACTTTAGGAAGCATCATATTAATCAATTAAAAACATAGGGGTTTATTATGTTCCGGGTCCAGTATTCGGACTAATCGTTAGAGTCATACACTTGAATTTTTCACAAACAAAGGCAGAATGAGGCTCAACACAAATCGAAGGTCAAATGAAGAAAATATTATATTGGTAAAAGATGTTTACAAAGCCCATGAGGGGCCCTTACACAGAAACAAAGGAAAACCTAATCTATCACCGAGGTCATTTGACCAGACGGAACTCCCTTAGAAGTTGTGTCTTCAACGGCTTGGACCTCGACCCCCAAAATATCGATGGCCTCCTCTCCTTCAGGGACTTCACCTTCATCTTCATCATCTGAGCCGTTGGTCGTACTACTAGCTGAACCATCGTCGGAAGAAAGAAGACCTGTCGATTCTTCCTCTAGAGCTTTCACCCTCTCGATCTCAGCAGGCAAATCGATGCCCCTGCATGTACATCCTCTAGACATTGACTCTGAGATCTTAATCGGGCATGCTTCAGGGCTCGGGTTAGTTCAAGCTCGTCCTCTTCAGACACCTTCTTGGATCGAGCATTTACAGCAGCAACATCTTTTCAGTCCGAGGTCATGAGCGCATCCACTTCAGACTTGGCTACAGATAGCACGGTGAATGATTCAGCATGAAGAACCTTATACTTGCTTCTATCTGCCTTTGCATCCTTAAGATGGTGCTCAACCGAAGTCAACTTCCCTTGGAGGGTATCCCTCTCGGAGGTTATCTCATCCACACATTGCTTGAGTCTGAGAATCTCAATATCCCTGGCTATGAACCCCTCCCTCATTAGGGCATCTTTCTTCTCAAGCTGCAAAAATCAACCAAAAGGTGGTAAATGCTAAAGTCGGAGAAGCACAAAGATAAAAACATATGAAGACTGTGGTACCTACTCAACAAGATCGGTTCGCTCTCGAGACACCGTCTCTAAACAATCCCGAAGGCCATGGAGCTCTTCCTCCGTTTTGGTAAAAAGAGCTCTGAGCTCGTCAACCTCTGATGAGAGCCTCCTACATTCTTCCACATAGTGGGTCAACTCAGCTTGGGGCATAGCAAATGTCTGATTGTAAAGCAATATAGCCTAAAAGCGTGAAAACAAAATTAAAAAGATGAAGATCGAAGCTCAGAGTATAATCGATGGAAGGTTACCTGTTTGCGGAGCCTCTCGGCTTCCTCGAAAACGAGCAAGGCATTAAGCTCGGGGTTTCTTTCGATCCAAGTGAAGAATCCTTCAAACACGTCATTTTCCCACGGGACACCACCGTATCGGAAGTCTCTCTATTACGGGCATTGCGTGTCTCTCTCAGAGGAAATGCTAGACTTGGTGGAGAATCACACACATCAATAACCCCGACTGGATCGATAGGGGCCTTCTCTTGACTCCGAGGAGCCTCAGAACTGGGCTCCTCTAACTCATCTACTGAATGCCCCTGGGCTCGAGGAATGTTTTGGCCGTCGATCGGCTCAGGAACACCATTTTACCCACCCTCGAGAGCCTCTTCGGCATGAGGTGGGATAACATCAACAACTTCTGGGTTAGAAGCCTTTGGCTTAACAGCCATCGGCTCAGCAAGATCTGAAGTAGTCACGTTTCCTTTTCCCCCGTATGCTAGTAGGGAGTCGTCTTTCTCTTCGCCCCCAGCTCGGGAGCTCTCTGTACTTCCGAAGTTAAGGTTGTTCAATCGACCTTGGGCTTTTGAACATTAGCCTTCTTCGGCTTCGAGAACTCAGCTGGTGATTTATTCTTTCTCTTTTTCTCCTTAGCAGGCTTCGGGGTATCTTCTTCCCTTAGTGGGGGTTCCCTCATCAAAACGGCCTCTCCAAGGCCTGCATAAGTGCAAAAGGGTGGGATTAATAATAAGAGATACCTTCTATAAAGAGCTCAAGTATGGTAGAAATACAAACTCACCATGGGTTTTGGCCTCCCAATGGGTCTTAGCTAGATCACGCCACACACGCTTCACATATGGGCAGGTCAAATCGATGTGTCGGACCCAGCCCAAGAGATCTTTGATAGAAACGGGGTACCACTCGACAGTATCATCATCGAAGGGAGTTAGTTCAAAGGAAAGAAAATATATCCGATTAGATAAACATGTTTACCTATGTTTCATATTCCATTCCTCAGGGAATGGAATTTTCTCGGTGTAGATCAGATCCGAGGTCCTGAATCGGACAAAGCGGATCATCCACCCTCAATCCTTATCCTCGTCAATGGTATCAACAAAGGTCTTCGGGGATCGACGTTTTAACTTAATCAGGCCACCTCGATAAAGTCGGGGGCTATACAATCTAATTAGGTGATCAAGGGTAAAAGGCACCCCCTTAACTATGTTTGAGAGATGCCTAATCAGGTAAACAATGAGCAACAATGATGGATAGATTTTTCCCAGCGTCACCCGGTATTGTCTGCAGAAATCGAGGATCACTAGGTCTATCAGTGGGAAAGAGGCTTCTACTAGGCCCAAGGTGAAAGGATATGTGTATACACTAAGGAAACTGGATTTGTGTTTTTTTATGTCTTCTTCACATGAAGGAATCTCTACGTGCACCACCTCCCCCAACGGTTGTCGTCCTTCACTTTCTCAGTTTCAGTTATTAGGAAGATGTATCGAGGCATAGGTTTGCATCATCCCAGAACAGAGGATGGTTTTTCGACCTGGAAATTAGAAAATGTTTCACAAGGCCCGGGAATGCACTCCTCAATACGAGGTGTTACTACCGTTTTGCTCTTAGACGAGCATGATGACGAAGGAACTTCCTCCTTTTGGGGAACAGTTTTAGAGGTTTTTGCCATTCTTGCTATAAAATCTCAGAAGGAGAGGAAGAAATCGGTTGAGAGATGAACACAAGAAATAAGTAAGAAGAGTTGTTCAAAGTTCGGAGATATAATCAAGTGTAAGGCGTAAAGGATTGGAGTTTTAATATGGGCCAGTACTGCGTGTTGGGGAAAGACAAAGGATGGCCAATTGTCATAATCAATTTGAAGCTTTTTGAAAAACCGTGCAAACGTGACTTTTGAGCATCCCCTTTTGTCGCACCAGTCGGTTACATAACATGACTGACGTAATGAATAGTTGAAGAATTCAAATTTTTACTTGTTATTTCATTCCAATAAACCCGGGGACTATCTGTGTGCGGTCGATACTATGGGCCTTGATAACGAGGCCTTATTGGAATGTCAGACCCAATATCTAGAGGCTCGGAGTAAATACTAAAGTTCGACCCCGAAATGGATTCTTCGAAAAAGAATGTCGAAGACTTATCACAGCCTACCTCGAGGCAGTAGAAAATTGATGACTGTCATGGAAAGGCGGCAAAACTCCAAAGGACGTGTGGTTAGAGCTGATAAGGTCTGCAAAGATAGTACAAGCCCATACAAGTCTATTACACATCTGTACCAATAGAATTTCTCTGTCATGATTAGACTTGTACTGTGTTGGGATCCACCCCTCCTATATAAAGGGGACCCAAACATTCTTGCAAGGCGACTTTCTTTTACTTGGAAACACACATGAATATTAAATACAATAGAACATTCTCTGCTTTCTTTCCTAAACGTGCTCAACAATTACTTTACAGCTTTATTGCTCCTAATTTATTGTGTTCATTTATTGTTCATTACCAACCGTTAAAGGCTACCCTCGAGGTCCTATATTGCTGAGCTTGAGGCCCTCAACCTTGTGACCACACTAGTTTGCTTATTATTTCTTGCTCATTTACACTTAGCATTATTCACATAACAACTAGAGTCATGAAAAATCACGTATTTTTAGAACCACAAATCAAATATAATTGTTATTAACGTTTTCAAGGTAAATAGTTTGGCGTCCACCGTGGGGCTAAAAATAATAGTGATTGTTTTTATTCTAGTTTTCTGATAACACACGTTATTCTTCATACTTTTTCTTGTGAAAGATTCTTTGGTTTCAGGCTTAATCATGTCTAGAACACATAATGCACTTCTCCCTCCAAGTGATATTCGAGATGCCGCAAGCTCAGCAAGTTTGCCATCGCTCAACTTGAAAGTCAAAATAGAATACTTAACACCACCGAACAGTTAACATGCAGCACGAACTAGTTCTAGAATGACTCGATGAAAGCTTCTTGGGGACTGACCCCATAATTATGAAAATTCTCGAGGAATTGACTTAAAGAATCTAGTCAGGAGAAAAGAAGATAAAGGCCAACGATAAAAAGGTGGAGACTTGTAACTTGAGGGTCGATCAGATCCTGGGCGCACCCCATATTTTGAAGGGTGTAGATTCAAAAAAGATCGTGCAAAAACCATTCCCATCAAGTGCGGCTCCGAAGCCCATCCCGAATAAATTCAGAATGCCCGATGCCCCGAAGCCTAACAGGACCATGGACCCTAATTAGCACATTACCGCTTATACTTGTGCTGTAAAAGGGAATGACTTAAAGGATGACGAGATTGAATCTGTCTTGCTGAAGAAAGTTGGAGAAACATTGTCGAAAGGAGCCATGATTTGGTATCACAACCTACCCTCGAACTCAATGGATTCGTTTGCCATGTTGGCAGATTCTTTTGTGAAGGGACAAAGGATCTCCTGGGATACCGTCCCATAGTCCAAATCATAAATGTGTAGGGGGATCTCCTGAAATACCGTTCGGTAGTCCCAAAGTAAATATCCAGTACAGGGGATCAACCGGGATATCGTCCCGTAGTCCCAAATAGAAATGTGCAGGGGGATCTCCCAGGATACTGTTCGGTAGTCCCAAAGTAAACATACAACCAAATCAATATACACAACAGTCTCAAAAGAAAGTCTATAGTTCTATTCAAGTTTGTATCAAAGAAACAGGTAATTTGTACCCTAAACATACTACACAGAATCCAAGTAGGCAGATAAAGCATATAAGACAGTTAAGTCATGTAAGCATGTTTTCCTAAGCTAAACAGGAGGCTACATGTACTAGTATTGCTCAACTTAAAGGAAAGCATTGATATTTACTTAATGAAAATGGGTTTTCCAAAATTAGCACGTGTACGCACTCGTCACCTAACGTACACGGCATTCATATAACAACAGTACTAAAATCATAATAGGAGTTCCCCACACAAGGTTAGGCAAGCCACTTACCTCGAACCAAGCTCAAATCAATTTTGAATCACGCTCTTTCCATGAGTATCCAACTCCGAGTGGCCCAAATTTAATCAAATCAATTTCATAACGTAAATATAACTACAAACTACTAGTTTAGCTAATAAAATCGAAGCTAAGGCAACACAATAGGAAAACGCCCAAAAATCCTTCCTGGGCCCACGTCTCGATATCGGGTAAACATTACCAATTATGAACACCCATTCACTCACGAGTTCACTCGTACAAAAATCTTGCCAAGTCGACATCGAATTCCTATTCAAAACTCAGATTTTCCATTGGGGAACTTTTTCCCCAATTTCCAAACTTCCACCCTCAAATTCCTTAATTAGATGAGGAAAATAACAATATATTATTATATTAGAACCAAATTAGAGTTAGAATTCGTTACCCAATAGTTCTCCTTCACAATCTCTCAATAAATCACTTCCCACCGAGCTCCAAAGGTCCAACAATTGAAAATGGGATAAAACCCTCGATTTGGCCCTTTTTCTTCTAGAGATCCCGCTTCTGCAAGGGGTCCACCATATCTGCAAGATCGCATCTGCAGAAAAACCATCATAGGTGCGGAAATCACTTATCCTGGCTGGGGCCGCATTTGCAGCTCCCCAGCTGCATCTGCAATCCCTGATGCACAAGTCCAATTCCGCTTCTGCGGTTCACTTAGCCGCTTCTTGCGGCACTGCACATGCTGTCCATAATCCGCAGGTACGAAAACAACAGGTTCTGCACTCCAGAAATTTGCCTAAGCCCAAATTCTCATCCGTTATGCATCCGAAACTCACCCGAGGCCTCTGGGACCTCAACCAAATAAACCAACCTATCCTAAAACATTGTACGAACATAGTCGAGCCCTCAAATCACATCAAACGATGCTAAAACTACGAATTACCCTCTAATACAAACCTAATGAACTTGAATTTAAAAAATTCTATAATCGATGTTGAAACCAACCAAACCATGTCCGATTGACCCAAAATTTTGCACATTAGTCATATTCAACACTACACACCTATTCCAACTTCTAAAATAAGATTCTGACCCCGATATCAAATTCCACTACCGGCTCCAAAGATTTAACTTTCGTCATTTCAAGCCTAAATAAGCTATGGACCTCCAAAACACAATCCGAACATGCCTTTATGCCTTAAATCACCCAACATAGCTAACAGAATCGACGAAATTCCATTTCGGGTCCGTATTCACACTGCTCCTACTACAGTCCAAATTCTAAGACTTAAGCTCTCATTTAGGGACTAAGTATCCCAAAACACTCTGAAACTCAAGATGAACCACCCCGGCAAATCACAATAACATAACTAGACAAGGGGAAGCATTCAATAGGGGATCGGGGCATTAATTCTCAAAACGACCGGCCGGATCGTTACATCTTCCCCCTCTTAAAACATTCATTTGTCCTCGAACTAGCATAGAGACATACCTGAAGTGGTGAAAAGATAAGGGTAACGGCTACGCATATACTGCTCGATCTCCAAAGTCGCCTCCTCGACCGGCTGACCCCGCTGCTAAACCTTTACCGATGCAATGATGTTTAACCTCAGCTTTCGAACCTGCTTGTCCAATATAGCCACTGGCTCCTCAACATAAGATAGATCATTGTCCAACTGGACTGAATTTAAATCGAAGACGTGGGACAGATCATCGTCATATCTTCGGAGCATCGAAACATGAAATACCGGATGAGCTCCTACCAAGCTGGAAGGTAAGGCAAGCTCATAAGTAGCCTCCCCAACACGAGGCAATACCTCAAAGGGTCCAATCAACCTTGGGCTCAATTTTCCCTTCTTCCCAAATCTCATAACGCCCTTCATAGGCAAAACCCGAAGCAAGACCTGCTCTCTAACCATAAATGAAACATCGTGAACCTCCGATCCGCGTTACTCTTCTATCTGGAGTGGGCTGTGCGAAGTCTATCCTGAATCACCTTAACCATCTCCAATGAATCTTGAACCAAGTCTGTGCCCAATAATCTAGCCTCGCCCGGCTCGAACCAACCCAATAGGGATCTACACCGCCTACTATACAGAGCCTCATACGGTGCCATCTGAAGGCTGGACTAGTAACTGTTTTTGTAGGAAAACTTCGCAAGTGGTAAGAATTGATCCCAAGAACCTCCAAACTCCACCACACACGCACGGAGCATATCCTCAAGAATTTGAATAGTACGCTCGGACTGTCCGTCCGTCTAAGGGTGAAATGTTTTGCTCAACTCCACTGGAGTACCCAACTCGTGTTGTACGGCTCTCCAGAACTACGATGTAAATTAAGTACCTCTATCCAGAATGATGGAAACTGGAATACCATGCAGATGAACAATCTCTCGGATATAAATCTCTGCCAATCGCTCCGTATAATAGGTGGTACACACAGGAATAAAGTGCACGAACATGGTGAGCCAATCCATAATCACCCAAATGGAATTGAACTTCCTCAAAGTTTGTGGGAGTCCAACTACGAAGTCCATGGTAATCCGCTCCCACTTCCACTCCAGGATCTCAATCTGCTGAAGCAAGCCACACGGTCTATGATGCTCATATTTCCATGTATCCTTTTGCTTCCTCCTCCACCAATAGTGTTGCCTCAAATCCTAGTACATCTTCGTGGCACCTGGATGGATGGAATATTGCAACCTGTGGGCCTCTTCTAAAATCAACTTCCGAAACCCATAAACATTGGGTATACATATCCAACCCTACATTCTCAATACCCCGTCATCACCAATGGTCACATCTCTGGCATCATCATGCAGAACCTTGTCCTTGAGGACAAGTAAATGAGGGTCATCATACTGACGCTCTCTAATACGATCAAACAACGAAGACCAAGAAACCACACAAGCTAGGGCCCGATTGGGCTCCGAAATATCCAATCTCACAAACTGGGTGGCTAAGGCCTGAACATCCATAGCCATGGGCCTCTCAACTGCTGGTAGGTAAGCCAAACTCCCTAAACTCTCTGCCTGGAGACTCAAAGCATCGACCACTATATTGGCCTTCCCCGGATGGTACAAAATAGTGATATCATAGTCCTTCAGCAGCTCTAACCATCTCCTCTTACGCAAATTAAGGTCCTTCTACTTAAACAAATGCTGCAAACTCTAGTGGTTAGTATAGATCTCACAAGGAACACCGTACAAATAATGATGCCAGTTCTTCAAGGCATGAACAATAGCAGCTAACTTAAGATCATGGACATGATAATTCTTCTCATGCACCTTTAGTTGTTGCGATGCGTAGGCAATCACCCTACCATACTACATCAATATCGCTCTAAGGCCAATCCTTGAGGCATCACAATAGACAGTATAAGACCTCGAACCTATAGGTAATATCAATAATGGGGTTATAGTCAAAGCTATCTTGATCTTCTAAAAGCTCTCCTCACACTCTTCCGTCTATCTGAATGGAGCACCCTTCTAGGTCAGCCTTATCATAGGTGCTACAATAGATGAAATTCCCTCAACAAATAGATGGTAATAAACCGCCAAGCTAAAAAAACCTACGAATCTCTATAACTGAGGATGGTCTGGACCAACTCTGCACTGCCTCCACTTTCTTCGAATCTGCCTTGATCCCTTCACTCAATACCACATGACCCAAGAATGCCATGGAATCCAACCACAACACACATTTCGACAATTTCGCATATAATTTCATTTCTCTCAAGTTCCGAAGCACTATCCGTAGGTGCTGCTCATGATCCTCCCCACTCTGGGAGTATACCAGAATGTCATCAACAAAGACAATGATGAACATGTCAAGATATGGATGGAATACACTGTGCATCAAATGCATAAATGTTGTTAGGGCATTGGTCAAGCCAAATTACATAACAAGGAACTCGTAATGACTATACTAAGTCCTAAAAGCAGTCTTCGAGATATCTGGCTCCCGAATCTTCAACTGATGGTAACCTGAACGCAAGTAAATCTTAGAAAACACTCGAGCACCCTGTAACTGATCAAACAGGTCATAAATACGAGGCAAATGATATCGGTTCTTCACTGTAACTTTATTCAATTGGCAATAATCGATGCACATACGCATAGAACCATCCTTTTTCTTCATAAACAAAGAAAGAAACACCCCAAGATGACACACTGGGTCGAATAAAGCCCTTATCAAACAATTCCTGTAACTGTTCCTTCAACTCCTACAACCCAGGAGGAGCCATTTGATAAGGAGGAATAGAAATAGGTTGAGTGCCCAGCAACAAATCAATGCCAAAATCAATATCTCTGTCGGGCAGCATGCCTGGAAGATCAGCTGGAAACACATCAGAGAAATCCCGTACTATTAGGACTGAATCAAGTGTAGGGGTATCAATACTGACATCTCTCACATAAGCTAGATATGCGTCATACACCTTCTCAACCATTCGCTAACTTTTAGAAATGAAATAACTCTACTAGGAGTGTGATCTAAAGTACCCCTCCACTCTAATCGCGGTACACTTGGCATAGCCAGCGTCACGGTGTTGGAGTGACAATCAAGAATAACATAATTGGGCAACAATAGTCCATGCCCAAGATAACATCAAAATCTACCATGCTGAGAAATAATAAATCGTCTCTGGTCTCAAAACCACTAAGAGGAATCAAATACGACCGATATACGCCGTCTACAATAAGGGAATCTCCCACTAGAGTAGAAACATAAACAGGGAAACTCCAAGAATCCCAAGATACACCCAAATGCGAGGCAAAATAAGAGTATACATAAGAGTAAGTAGAGCCTGGATCGAATATAACCAATACATCTCTATGACAAACCGGAACAATACTTGTGATGATAGAATCGGAGGCAACATCCTCAACACGGGTAGGAAGGGCATAGTATCTGGATTGGCCTCCCCTTCTAGGGAGACCTCTACCTCTCTGACCTCCACCTCTAGCTGGCTGAGCAGGTGGGTTAAAGCTGCCTCAGCCAGACTGTCCAACTCAAAAGTATGCCGCCACTAATTGGCTGACACTGGAAGATGGAAGGCAGCGAAAGAAACCCCACTTGACCCTGCTACACCCATTGTGCGGAGGATATAGTGGCACTCCTCCAAAAATCCCTGAGAATCCTATGATGCTAGACCAGTGAATGTAGGAGGCTTGTACTTCTTGAACCTCTGATGCTTCCGCTGCTCCTCCTCTGAAGGTGCTGCCCTATCCTCAGGCTGAATTGGGGCTACAGGCAGTACTAGTATAACCTCTGAGAGCCGATTAACCTGAACCCGCTGCTCTGGGGTGTGGGCGGTGGGAGTCTTTACTCCTCCCCCAGCCTGAGATGTGGCTGCAGCAAGGGGAATCAACCCTGTTTGAGCTATAGTTGTGTACATGCTCATGAACTATGCAAGGGTCTCTTGAAGAGCTGGAGTAGTAGTACCAGTAGGCATATCAGGCACCTATACTCTGGCTGGAGCTGCTGGTGGCTCCTCTATAGCAGCTTGCGCAGGTGCTGTAGATATACCACGTATAAATCCTCAGCCTCTACCCCGGCCCCAGCCTCTAATGGCTCTAGTAGAGGGCGCAGGTGCCTGGTCATCTCCGGTAGCATGTGTCCGCACCATCTATGAGAGAATAGAAGATAGAGGTTTAGAATTTCAATATCAGTAATCTCGTATGACAATGAATTAAATAAAGTGGAGTTTTCCTAACAGTTACATAGCCTCTCGAAGATAAGTACAAACGTCTCCATAATGATCTTTGAGACTCTAATAAACCAGCTTGTCATTCATGGCTCCTATGAACCTAAAAATCTGATACCAACTTGTCATGATGCAAGTTCTCCCTCCGTGAACTGTTGTGATGGCACCTAGTCTTTACGACTAGGTAAGCATAACAATTTGCGGAAAATGAATTAAAGATACAAAACTAACAATTTACAGGTAAATATAATAAAAGAGTCTAAAATGCCGCTCATCATACAAACTAATAACACTCCCGACTGAACATATCACTCCCATAACTTGGAATCTCTTGAATCACAAGCTAAAGAAATACATAGTGTTTCTAACTCCAGAAATCTAATAACAAAGAAAAATACAGGAAAAAGTCTATAATTGAAGGGAAAATAGAGAGGGACTTATAGGTCTGCGGACGCGGAAGATATACCTCGAAGTCTCTAGATCGACTCGCCTCACTGGAACTATGGCTGAGAAGAAGAACCTGGATGTTCACATGAAAAACATTTGCAGGAAAGGACATGAATACACCACAGTGGTACCAAGTAAGTGTCGAGCCTAACCTCGATCGAGTAGTGACGATATCAGGTCAGGGCCCTACTGGATATGTGTATATAACAAGGTAAACAGTATGAAATATGGTAGTACAGTTAAAATACTAACAGTCAATGAGAAATGAAATCATAAAAAGAAATAACTCAGTACATAGAGATAGCAACAGGGAGGGATAACGTCCTGTAATCCCAAATGTAAATGTGTAGAGGATCTCCCGGGATACCGTCCCATAGTCTAAATCATAAATGTACATAGGGATCTCCCAAAATACCGTTCTGCAGTCCCAAAGTAAATATTCGGTACAGGGCATATCCTTGGATATCGTCTCGTAGTCCCAAATATAAATGTGCAGGGGGATCTCCCGGGATATTATTCTGTAGTCCCAAAGCAAACACACAACCATATCAATATACACAACAGTCTCAAAACAAAGCCTACAGTTCTATTCAAGTTCGTATCAAAGAAATAGGTAATTTCTACCCTAAACATGCTACACAAAATCCAAGTAAGCAGATAAAGGAGATAAGACAGTTAAGTAATGTAAGCATTTTTTCCTAAGCTAACCATGAGGCTACATGTACTAGTATTGTCCAATTTAAAGGAAAACATAGATATTTATTTAATGAAAATGGGGTTTTCGAACAATTATCACATGTACGCACTCGTCACCTCACGTACAAGGCATTCATAAAACAACAACACCAAAATCCTAAGAGGAGTTCCCCCACACATGGTTAGGCAAGCCACTTACCTCGAACCAAGCTCAAATCAATCCGAAATCACGCTTTTGCCAAGAGTATCCAACTCCGAGTGGCCCAAATCTAATCAAATCAATTTCATAACGTAAATATAACTACAAACAACTAGTCCAAAAAATAGGAAAACGACCAAAAATCCTCCCCTGGACCACGGCTCGGAATCAAGAAAAGATTACCAATTATGAACACCCATTCACTCACGAGTGTCGCACCCCCTTTTTCTTTCGAAATCAGGTTTCAACATTTGATGACTCCTTTGAGAGAGTAGGTGTTGATACCCAATTTTTCCCTATGTATTGTTATATACAAAATACATTTAAAATAGCATATATATGCATACATAAACATACCCAAGTGTTTTAGTATTTTTCCAATCTTTTGAAGAGTTTTTAAACCAATTTACTATCCATTTTAGAAGTACAAAATCCATAATTATTCCCAAAATCATCAATTTTGGTGAATAATTTATTTTATTCCCTTATTTATACCAAAATATAGTTAAGACAATTTTTGTACATTTTTACAAATTTATTTGGTATTTAAAAGACTAAATTGCATATAATTGCAATTATTGCATATTTTAAGATTAATAGCATTTCTATAATTGTAAAATTGACTTCAATATTTTTAAATCAATATTTATGTATTATTAGTTGGGTCAGTACTTTTAATTTGTTTTTGAAGTCTTTTTTGCTATTTTTATCAAATAAAAGAGGAAAATTGGCTATTTAACATTTAGCCTATTTCTATTTCAATTACAGCCTCATTTCCTTTCAATTTTAACCTCAATTTGACTCCAATTCCACCCAAATTAAAACCAACCCAGTTTCAATTTGGATCCAACCCACGACCCAATCACAAACGACCTAACTCGTTCCACACCAACCACATAAAAATCTAGACCGTTGATCACTCAAGATCGACGGCCAAGACTCACCCTTCCATAATTAAACCTAAACGACTACCCTAATCTCCCTCATTCTCACCTTACCCGCCGCCTTGAAACCCTTCATATCTTCAAACACTCTCAAGCTCCCTGAAACCCTAGCCATCTCCCACCTTATTCTACCATCTTTCCATCGGAATCTGTGGCTTCTCAGGCCATTGATGGTTGGTACTAAACCCCCTCCACAATCAAACTGTGGTTGTTCAAAGCCTTGAGGCCTGACCTCGACGGTTCTCCTTCAGATCCTCTCAGATCTACAGATCTATGGACTTTCCGGCCTATTCAAGCACTAGAAACCTTTTTTAACTCAGCCGACTCCAAATCGGATTTTCTTCCAAGCCTTTCTCATTTATAGGGTTTCTTTGAAATCCTGAGCTATTCGAGTTTTTTTCTCTGTTTGTTCTCTTAGATCTATGATATATTTGTGTTCTACTGGATGTTTAAAGTATTTTCCCCTATCTTTCTTTCAAAAATTGCTTCTCTTCGATTTAGGGTTTCTGAAAGGTTTTCAAAACATCTTTTTGATTCTCCCTTTTATTTTCTTTATGTGTATTATGCTCGTGTGTTTTCTTTTCTACCACGCATGTGTTGTTCTTCTATTTTCTTTCTACTATACATGACTCTTCTGTACCTTTGTACTCTACTGTGCCTCAAGATTAGGCTCACATGTTAATGTTTGTTATGTTTTCCTACATGTTCTTTGCTATACTTTCCAATGTTCTTCTACTGTATTTGTTTCTTGCTGAGTCCTTTAATTTAGTTTGTTTTATTGGGATCTTGTTGGAGTTCTAACGATGTCTCACTACTATTTCTTAAGTTTATATCACCCTTTTCTCTTCTGAACTTGCTTAAGTTCCGACTTTTCTTGAACATGTTCGTTATGCTCCTCAAATCAACTTTTTACTTTGTTGCTTCAAACCTGCTATCATGTATGATGGTTTCTCTTGAGTCTCTGAAAGAGACCTCTGAGCCTGTTATCTGTCTTCTCGTATCTGCTTTTAATTAATGTTGAAAACCCTAGGCCTTGGGTTTTGGCAAGTTTTATTTTGGACTAGGGCTACTTTGGAACTCTGGACTCTCAGACTCATTATGAGTCTACACACTGAACTTGTATCCCTTTTTTACTCTGAACTCTTTCTATGATAGTCTTTTCTAATCAACATGACAACTCCTTTCTGCGTGATATTTGTGTGCTTTATATATGAGAAAATCTTCTTTCAAAAAGGGTTTTCCAATTTGTGTTTGATTTTGAATTCCTTTTAATAAGGTTCGATTGATTGTTACTTATTTTCTTTAATTAAACCTTTTTTCACCTTTTCTGGTTGGATTCATTCATACCAAAACTCAATTTCTGATTTTTACTGGCTGATGATTGATTGCCTTTCCTTATTTGCACAAACCGTGTTGCTATCAAACTCTTTCCTTAAATAGTTTCTATGTATTTGTCATTCTTGTACTACTTTGGAAAAGATTTTAATCCAATTCTTTACTTAATTGTCCTCTACCCGTTTGAAATCAGAATCCCTTAACTGAAGGGAGATTCTGTGTGATTGATTGAAAACTATTCCCTTACCTTTTCGTACTTGTTTTCTGCACTATAAAAGGGGCACGACTCTTATGCACTTAGACACCTTGAACTTTCAGTTCAAAACTTCTAATTCAATACTTTACACACACACCTCTCAATTACGATACTCTTTCAATACTCTACTCTCTTCTTAGATCGTTAGTACTATTTGCTTGCAATTTGTTTTACAAGACTTCAGCTTTCAGTTATTTGTTTCCCTGAAACTGGTATGCCCTAATTTCGATTTCAATACCATCCTTATGTGTTTATTTTACAGTTGCTACACTCCTATCTACTTTGCTATTCATGTTCTGTATTGAATAGGCTACTCTCTCTTTGCATCTGCTGTTTGTTATGAACTTCCGATACCCCCACTCCCTTCTATGTGTTTGAGTTAAGGTTCATTGCCTGACAGCATCCAAATTGCTGCTTAGGTCTGAACCTGATCCTCAATGGATCCCAACTCTCAAAATGTGGTTAATAAGCTAGTTAGGGGTATGCCAGCACTCCTGATTGTTGGGCATGACCACCAGCCTACCATGGCTCTCCCTAATTCCCCCTTATGCACTTACACTTACTCTTAGATTCTAAGTTTTGCCCCTCTCTTATGAGCCTTGCTTTGGGACCTTGAGTTCCCTCTGAACTTGGACATCTGAGGGCTGGTATTTTCACACTACACTACACTTTTAATTCTGCAATCTGTTTGGGGTGTAAGCATTGCCCGGAGCCCTTTGAGACTTTTGGGAACTATGATACATCCCAAATATGATAAAGGCTTTGGAACCTGATCCTGGAAGTTGGTTCACCTCATATTGTTAGACCTTGAGTCTGAATTAGGCTCCTTGGTTTTAGTTAATTTATTATGTAATTTTACTTTTCTTAATTCATTCTGGTCTGTAATATGTTGTTATAACTTATGGGGTTCTAGTGAAAAGGGAAGGGTCACTTATGTATGCGAAGGGTAGACAACATGCTCACATGTGTTACTATTTACAAGCTCTACACTTATGTATATCATGTAGAAATCTTGCCTATAAGTTTTCCGCACTCATGCACATCATATAGAAATCCTGCCTATAGTTTCTGCACTTTGGCATATCATATACAAATCTTGCCCATAAGTTTCTGCACTTCTGCATATCATATAGAAATCTTGTCTGTAGGTGTTTCTGCATCTCTGCATATGTAGAGATCATGTCTACAAGTTTTCTGCACTTTCGCATATCATATAGAAATCCTGCATAGAAGTTTCTGCACTTCTGCATATAGAAATCATGACTATAGGTCTTCGGCACTTCTGCGTTTTACATCTATCATTAGGCAAACAGTTATAGGTTAAGTAATAATAAGTTTCATTCTAGATACCATGTCTATAGGACTCTTGCACTTTTAGAATCGTCTTAAAATCAACAACGCCTAGAAATCATTCCTATAGGAGTAACCAGTTGAATCTGATTCGTTTATTTCATCTACAAGTCTAAAATCAGTAGTAATGTCGTTTAACATCTACAAAACTTATGTGTTTTTTACAATCAGTAAGCCTTCTTTAAAATCGGAGTAAGCACTGTTAGATATCATGCCTATAGGTCTCACTTAGGCAAACCATTAGGTAATTAATTAACTACATCAGGTTTTGATAAATTACAACCAGGGAAGGCTAATTCGGACTCCTCATCTGAGAAATATATGATGAATCAGCCTATCCTACGCTTTAATTTAATTCAGACCATAACCAGTAAATGCAAGTCATGCTAAACAATTTGTTTCTTTAAATAAGGAGGCCTGTTTGAGCCTTTAAATGTTATGTGTTTTACCATATCTGCTCTATGTGTTTTGTTTGTCGCCCTAGATTTTGTCCTTTAAACCGTAAAAGCCAAATCTCCCTTCCCTTTAGGGCTAGTATTCTCAATGCCTCCGAGGATGATAGGATTGGGGTGTATACTAGCATGTAATAAGTAACGACACCATTCTGAGCTTTAATACCTTAACGGGGTGGGAAGGCATATTTGCGGTAACACCAGTCGATCAACGGTGTAGTCGACGGTTCGGTGCCTTTCCCTATTAGGTTTTCCGCTTAAGGGTACCAGTCTAATACTTTATAGAAACCCTACTCTATTCAGTTGTGCATGCATAACTGTCAAAACCTAGCCGAGTCAGTTATGTTATCCACATAATGACTCATTAAGATAGCCTTGTCCAAAGTCCACTAGGTTCCCTGGGAACCCAAACGGACGTTACCATATTCTGTACATTTATTTGGAGAACTTATTGTTGCTTATGCTAATTATTAATTTAAATAGTCGAGTCCGGCGGGGTAAGGGTCTAACACTTTGTTTTGCATAAATGAGGCACGAAGTCCCCAGATTTGGCATAGTCACCAACATCCACCCAAGGTTGCTAAGCTGGTGGGAAGATCTTCACTCCAGTGATCAGGCTCTTGTTCGGAAATACCTAGGAAATTTGCCTTCTCTCCTGGAATCCCAACCCAACAACCAAATCATAGAAGCTGCTACACTATTCTGGGACTACGATAGGTCTGTGTTTCGCTTAGGGGAGATTTAGATGACACCTCTGCTCGAGGAAATAGGAGGATTAGTTGGTATTCCATGGGAGACTCCGGGTTTACTTATGCTGGAAAATCGCAAGGGTAGGGGTTTTCTCAAAATTATGGGACTAAAGAAAAACACAGACTTCACCTGTTTGAAGGATTCCTACATTCATTTCGACTATTTGTACGAAAGGTACGACCATAGTAAGTCCTACTGCACTTACCCAGATGAATTCACCCTCACCTCATTGGGGCATATCCACAGAAGGTACCAATTTGGGGGTGGTTGTTTGAGTTCATCTTATAATTTGGGGGTGGTTGTTTGAGTTCATCTTATTTTTCATAGGATCTTTTTTATGTAGTTGTGGAATTAAATGCTTTTTCATGATTATCTGTAGCTAGCGAAATTATCCTTGAAATTTCTTTTATATTTTCAAGTGTGTATTCTAAGTATTTAATATCTTTAGTTTTTTGATATTCTTCTATATTTTTTTCTAATATTATTTTTGACATATTTATATGTTTTAGAATTTCTAACAAAAATTGATAGTTACAAATATTTTAAGTACTGGTTAGAAATTCTAAAACATATAAATATGTCAAAAATAATATTAGAAAAAAATATAGAAGAATATCAAAAAACTAAAGATATTAAATACTTAGAATACACACTTGAAAATATAAAAGAAATTTCAAGGTTAATTTCGCTAGCTACAGATAATCATGAAAAAGCATTTAATTCCACAACTACATAAAAAAGATCCTATGAAAAATAAGATGAACTCAAACAACCACCCCCAAATTATAAGATGAACTCAAACAACCACCCCCAAATTGGTATCAGAGCTATGAAAAATAAACATTTATATTAAGAAGCAAATCATGAAAAATAACACTGACATTAATAGTACAAACCCGCAAAACAGTGAAACAATCAAAATAACTAAGAAATCGCAGAAAATTAGGAAGAAACTAAAGAAACTATATATAGAATATGAATACTTGAGTATCACAAAAATAAACAAAGCCAGGCTGTCCAAATTAATCGATATAATATCTAAAACAGAATATAAATATGTTTGTTATCTAAAGGATAAAAGATGAATAAAGAAGAATTCGCATTAGAAGAGAAAACATATGAGAATCCAGAAGGATTAAAAATAACAATAATATTTTCTAACTTAGGAAGAAGATATAAAAAAATAGGAAATAACCTAAACTTAATGTTAGAAAAAGAAACTGTAAAACTAGAGGATAGTTTAACCGCCATGGTTAGAATAACAAAAGAAAACGAAGAAATAGATAGAAAACGAGAGATTAAAGAAATACAACAGCAAGCTAAAGAAAAAATACAACAGATAGAGGAAGTAAAAAACACTAAAATAACAGAATTAGAAAAAGAATTAGAGATGCTAAAACAGATGTATGCAAATAAACTAAAAGAAAAGGAAAAACGTAAAGAAGAAGAAGAAGAACTAAAACTAACAAATGAGATAGAAAGATTCAAATTACAGTTAGAAGAAGTACAGGAGAGTCCATCAAAAATAAGTATAAACGAAATAAATGACCAAAGTGATAAAGACACAGAACTAGGAGAAAACTATTCAGAAACAAGTGAAACATACACAGAACTTATAGAAAAAACAGAAAAGATAAAAATAAACCCAGAAATAAATACAGGAGATATGAACGAAGATAAACCAAGCATATCAGGAATAAAAAATCCAAAACAATTAAACCCAACCTATTACAGAGTAAGTTATGATGCATATGACAGAAACAAAACATTATGGGATAAAAGGTTAAATAAGAAATGGGCACCAAGACAGATAACTGAACAATATAATTTTTTAGATCTAGATTGTGTAGCAGATATAAATAAAACAATACAATTATGGATAGGATATATCTCAAAACAACTAATAGATAATAAAATAACAATAACGGAAACACCAGGATATATAGAAAGAACATTAATAGGAACTGTAAAATTATGGTTACAAAATTTATCAAGTGAAAGCTTAGACACATTAAGGAGTAATAAAAAACTTGACGGTACAACTACAACAACAGTTACAGATATATTAAATAAATATGAAATAGCAATAAGAAATGAATTTAGTAGTATGACAACAGAAGTAGAAGAACAAAATAAAGAAAAAATTACAAATAGAAATTTAATGACAAAATTAGCAATATGTAATATGTGTTATATAGATGAATATACTTGTGCATTTAGAGACTATTATTATAAAGGAACATATAGTCCAGATGAAAGTAAAGAGATAAGAAAATTATATTTTACAAAATTACCAGAACCCTTTAGCTCAAAAATAATAAAAAGTTGGAACGAAGCAGGACTAGCAGATACATTAGGAGTAAGGATAAAATTTCTACAAAACTGGTTTATAGAATTATGTGAAAAATATAAAGAAAACATGAAAATGGAAAAAATATTAGTAAAAAATTTGGCATGTTGCAAAAGTAGAATAGCACCCCAATTTGGCTGCACAGATAAATATTACAAAAAAGAAGGAAAGAAAAAGAAATTTAAATCAAAATATTCAAAGTATAAATATAGGAAACCAAGAAGAAGATATTATGTAAAAAATTATAAACATAAAAAACCATATAGGAAAAAGAAAAAACTAACAGAATGTACTTGCTATAATTGTGGAAAGCTAGGACACTTAGCCAAAGATTGTAAATTACCAAAAAACCCAAAGAAGAAACAAATTACCGAAATATTGATAGATAATGATAAATATACACAAGTAGAATATGTAGATTATGAATTAAGCAGTGAAGACAGCATATATGAGATATCAGAAAACGAGTTCTCTGAAAATGAAATAAACAAGGATATAGAAGAGTCAGATGAAGAAAATTATGACTGAAAAAGATATACAAATTATACAACAAGAAGAACACCAAGATGAACAATCTTCAGAACAAAAAATAATATTTGACGCTAATATATTTGAACAAATAAAAGGAAAAGAATTGGATCTAAGTATAGACAAAATATTAGAAGTACCAACAATAAAGAATTGGTTTAAAAGACAAAAAGAAGAATACTATGTAGTAAGCCAAAGAGAACATATAATAGATTGTAAATACATCAAAGGTAAAGCACAAATACCAATTTTAAATAAAAGACTACTAAATAAAGAAATACAAGATATAAAAGCAAAAAATCCAATAAAATATGTACACTTAGGAGGAACGGAGATCCTAATAAAAGCATGTTTTAGGGAAGGAATAGATACCCCTATAGAAATATACTTGGCAGATGATAGGATTGTACAACCTATAGAAAAGAGTATAATAAGTGCTGTAAGAGGTAACTTAATATACCAAAAATTTAAATTTATAGTAAGTGCTAACTATTCAGTAGCAGTAGATGATAAAAATATAGATAAATCATTAGTATTATACTGGAAAATGTCTGGAATAGAATTAGCACCAGGAAGTAAAATATTCACAGCAAGATGTAAAAATCTATATGTCTTAACAACGAAACATAAGATAACAGCTAAAAATAAAATAAATAAAATAAAAATAGAAAATCCATTCGAAAGAATAGTATCAGTTATAGACAACAATGATTACAGTTATACAGAAATAGACATGGATGAAGATTTAGAAATAGTAAAAGAAAGATTAAGCACATCAAAACGAATAAATAATGAAATGCCAGAAACATCATCAAGAAGTACATCAAGAAGTACATCAAAAAGAATAAATTATACCACTCCACAAAAATTAATAGAACAAAAAATAGAAGAAATAAACCCACATCATTATTATATAACAGGAATAATGGACCAAAGAAAATATTTAATACTAATAAATACAGGGCAGGAAGAGAATTATGTTATAAGAGAACTAATACCAGAACAAGAGATAGTAACAATAGAACAACAAAATTCAGAACTACCAAAAGCGTTAAGAAAAAACGAAGAAACAACTGAAAAAGAATTAATTATTGGAGGAATACCAATATTAATAAATTTTAAAATATATCAAGGAGATAAAAATATTACACTAGGGATAAAATGGTTAGAAAAAGTCAAACCATATAAATTAGAAGATAGGCAATTAACAATAAGTTATGAAAATAAGAAAATAATAATAAAAAGAACTTTGATATAATGCCAAAGATATACATACTTTCCAAAATAATAGTAGAAGGATATTATAATAGATATTATACACCTATGGTGGATACAGGAGCAGAAGCTAATATGTGTAGACATAATTGTTTACCAGAAAGTAAATGGGAAAAGCTAAAAACTCCCATAGTAGTAACAGGATTTAATAATGAAGGAAGTATGATAACATATAAAGCAAGAAATATAAAAATACAAATATGGGATAAAATATTAACCATAGAAGAAATATATAGTTACGAATTCACAAATAAAGATATATTATTAGGAATGCCATTTTTAGATAAATTATACCCACATATTATAACAAAAACACATTGGTGGTTTACTACCCCGTGTAAACAAAAATTAGGAGCAAAAAGAGTAAATAATAAAGTAAGAAAAACAACACCCTGGATTAAAGGAAGTGAAAAGATTACCCAAAAATTAGAAAATGTAATACAAAGTAACCATAATATAGAGATAATCATTTTCTCAATAAATAAGATAAAACCACTACAAGATAAACTAGAATTACTATATAATGATAATCCACTCCAAGGATGGGAAAAACATCAAACAAAAATAAAGATTGAACTAATAGATGAAAATAGCATAATAACACAAAAACCTTTAAAATACAATTTTAATGATTTAACAGAATTTAAAATGCATATAAAAGAATTATTAGATAATAACTACATACAAGAAAGTAATAGTAAACATACTAGCCCAGCATTTATAGTAAATAAGCATAGTGAACAAAAAAGAGGAAAAAGCCGTATGGTTATAGATTATAGAAACTTAAATGCAAAAACAAAAACATATAATTATCCGATACCAAATAAAATACTGAAAATTAGACAAATACAAGGATATAACTATTTTAGTAAATTTGACTGTAAATCAGGATTTTACCATTTAAAACTAGAAGATGAATCTAAAAAGTTAACAGCATTCACAGTACCACAAGGATTTTACGAATGGAACGTATTACCTTTTGGATATAAAAATGCACCAGGTAGGTATCAACATTTTATGGATAATTACTTCAACCAATTAGAAAATTGTATAATATATATAGATGATATATTGCTATATTCTAGAACAGAGAACGAACATATAAAACTACTAGAAAAATTCATACACATTGTAGAAATATCAGGAATAAGTTTAAGTAAAAAGAAAGCAGAAGTAATGAAAAATCAAATAGAATTTTTAGGTATACAAATAGATAAAAACGGAATAAAAATGCAAACCCATGTAGTACAAAAAATAATTAACTTGAATGAAACACTTGATACAAAAAAGAAGTTACAATCATTTTTAGGATTGGTTAACCAAGTAAGAGAATATATTCCTAAATTAGCAGAAAACTTAAAACCATTACAGAAAAAATTAAAAAAGGACATAGAATATCATTTTGACGAAAAAGATAAAATACATATACAGAAGATAAAAAATATGTGTAAAAAATTACCAAAACTATATTTTCCAGATGAAAAGAAACAATTTACATATATTGTAGAAACTGATTCTAGTGATCACAGCTACGGAGGAGTTCTAAAATATAAATATGATAATGAAAAAATTGAACACCATTGTAGATATTATTCCGGATCATACACGGAACCACAATTAAAATGGGAAATAAATAGGAAAGAACTATTTGGATTATATAAATGTTTGTTAGCATTTGAGCCATATATTGTTTATAACAAATTTATAGTAAGAACAGATAATACACAAGTAAAATGGTGGATAACTCGGAAAGTACAGGATTCAGTAACTACAAAGGAAATAAGGAGACTTGTATTAAATATACAAAATTTTACATTTACAATTGAAGTAATACGAACTGACAAGAATGTTATTGCAGACTACCTATCAAGACAAAGGTACCCAAACAGATGAAAGCCAAGAATCAAAAGACATATTTACAATCCTTACTACTCTATCCTTACAGATGGAGAGTATGGGAAAAAGATTACAACAGCTAGAAAGTCAGCAGCATGACTATAAAAATGCGGAGCTAAGTCAATCGGAAGACTCTAAACTTCCAGAGGTAGAAGGAGACGTTGGGAAACTCCAAAAAACCCATAACACAGTTGCTTTATATACAGCTGCAGGTACAAGCAAACAAGTTAGCAAAAAGCCACATATCAATGTAAACCTAAATACCGTATTTGATAAGCCATTTACATCAAAAAAGCCAAGAGAAGCAATAGTTATAGCCCCACAAACTTCAACCTATGCTAATAGCCTACACCACAACAAAAAGGTATATAACCATATTACTCAAACATATATTGAGAATATATATAAAATCCAGACATTTCTGAACCTAAACCCTAGATCAACAACTACTACAGATCCAACACAAGATTATGTAACCCAAAAACTACAGGGATATAATAGGCTTATAGCCCAGCCAAAAACAAAAGCAAACCTAGTAAAAACATGTTACAACTACGGACTACTCAGCACAGTATATACCCATGACGGAGAAGAAATAATTGGAATACCAGAGCTATACAAAGCATTTGTCACCTTCAAGAGAATTACAAAAGGCAACCTATTCTTCATCAAATTCTATACAGCACCAGCGGAAATACTATATGATGAAATAAAACCCATAATACAGGTGATAAAAATAGGACTAACACGAGATATGATAATACCGGAAGAGATAGAGAAACAACCGGAGATACAGAAAATGGAGATACCAAGTTTCTATGCTAATAAAAGAATAATTGGTATAGCAACTATTATTCAAGAACTAGCTAACAATTATCTACAAGGAAATGCTATCTGGAGCTACTATTCCAGAGACCAATTGATGATATATGCCAACTCGAAGGAACTACGACAAGGAGATATGGATGAAGTCCAGAAATGGATTTTATCATTATTAAAGCCAGAAATGCAACCAACTACCAGAGCATTGAAAAAAGAATTTATTTCAAACGAGTTATTAACAAGATACTGCAAACTAGTAGGACACAAATATCCAGACCACATATGTTCAAAGTGCAACGGAGATGATAACTATGTACCAGAAGTCCAACTAGAATGAAGGTATCAACAAGAAGACAAAAGAAGAAGACAGCTACTGGAAACATATAATGTAAAGTAAATAGTACTAGTCGCATTCATGAACAGTAAAGGTCGTTCATGAATAGTAAGAGTCATAAAGTAAATAGTATATGTCATAATCATGAACAGTAAAGGTCGTTCATGAATAGTAAGAGTCATAAAGTAAATAGTATATGTCATAATCATGAACAGTAAAGGTCGTTCATGAATAGTAGGAGTCATTTGTAAACAGTAAGAGTCGTTTTAATTTTCTTTATATAGAATGTAAATCCGAGGAAGGAGGACATCCTCAGACATCCTCACCCTTACCTTCTCTCTCTAATATTCTCTCTTATCTTCTCTCTTGTAAGAAATATCTGAGTTATTTACAAGTATCTAAAACAGCTATGGAGCATTCAAACGAGTTACAAAACCAGGTAAGTTTATTTATAATCATGTTTAACTAAACTCTTATATTCCTTATAATCTCTTAAATATCATAATTGTTTATCATGTTATAGTACTGTTATAAAGAACATCTTGAGAAAGTTTGCCTGTCTAATAATGCTGAGAGTAGTTAAGCCCAGACTATGCCATCCTAAAGTGGAAACCAGTAGGCAAGGAAGCCGTTTAGGGGAGTACACAGAGTTGAGGCGCTGTTAGGGTAAATGATTGAAGCATGAAAAACATGGTAGTGACCAGAAAAGATTGTTCAGTATAACTTATTAAAATATGATAAACTCTATGATAAACAAAGAGGTTAGAGGGAATATGTTTAGTAAACACATGATAAGGATAAATAATAAATCTAAATGAACAACCACACGTATTTATTAGAAGAAAATATTGACTACAAAATACTTATGTTATATATCTTTAAGAGACTTAATAACGATGTTAAAAGAAAAATTTACGATATTTTAGTTACTTTTGAAATAATATATGTAATGGAACAAGCATTTACGGAACTAATTGTATCACATGAAATAGATATATTAGATCTATATGAACTAGATTTATATTCAGACTAATGATCACATATCAAGTTAATAAAATCTTTTTATAAATGAAACATAACACTTTTCATTATATAAGATTCTATAATACCCAGAAATGGAAACTTCTTAAAAACCTCAGTAACATAAATAGAAAAATAGATTGTGTTAAATACAATATTAAAACCTGCAAAGATATTATTAGATATAATAAATTACGTAATAAAGCTTTATTAACTATAGAAAATGAAATTGAATTTTATGAAGATAAACTTGAAAGTTATCAACACAGAAAAGAAATAACACTGAGAAATATAGAAACCATGGATATATGTATCAACAGGTATACATCTCAGTATTAATATGAACAAATCAAAAATTGATAGTTACAAATATTTTAAGTACTGGTTAGAAATTCTAAAACATATAAATATGTCAAAAATAATATTAGAAAAAAATATAGAAGAATATCAAAAAACTAAAGATATTAAATACTTAGAATACACACTTGAAAATATAAAAGAAATTTCAAGGTTAATTTCGCTAGCTACAGATAATCATGAAAAAGCATTTAATTCCACAACTACATAAAAAAGATCCTATGAAAAATAAGATGAACTCAAACAAATCAAAAATTGATAGTTACAAATATTTTAAGTACTGGTTAGAAATTCTAAAACATATAAATATGTCAAAAATAATATTAGAAAAAAATATAGAAGAATATCAAAAAACTAAAGATATTAAATACTTAGAATACACACTTGAAAATATAAAAGAAATTTCAAGGTTAATTTCGCTAGCTACAGATAATCATGAAAAAGCATTTAATTCCACAACTACATAAAAAAGATCCTATGAAAAATAAGATGAACTCAAACAACCACCCCCAAACATTTAAATGCTTAAATACAGAAAGTATGCATTTTCTTAACTATGAATTACCTTCCAAAACTCAAACTACAACGAAAAGAAAGGCGATATTGCGATGCTTACATCGTAGGGATTGTTGTAATGTTATCGCTTCTTGATTTCGTATATGGGATGTTAATCTTCTTTGGAACCCTTGTAGAAAGCTTAAAGGTAAGTTTTGGGGGGTTTCTCTGGTCGTGTTCAATGAAAAATGAGGAGAAAGAGGATTTAAAACCATATATATATATATAGTCACTGAGGTGCTAGCTTGGCAACCTTGCGTTGGCCCTTCTTCTGACGCTTATATCTTTTTATCCGGTTAAGAGCATTAGAAACTAATTTCCAAGACCTCCAATTTGGTATATATTATGTTCCAAAATGACTTCATATAACACACGAAATGTATTGCTCAAAAAGCTTTGGTGAGACACCAACTTTTCACCTATGCAGTATGTGCAGTCTCGCGAAACAGCAATTATCTCTCTACTCCTATGTTGTATTGATGAATGGTTTAATGTTTTAGAAACTAGTCTCGTAAATCTTCAATTTAGTAGGTAAATAATCCGCGAATTCCAAGTATATTGGAAGAAAAGCTCAGCTACATTTGACCTAAGTTTCAACACATTTATAATGTAACTTGTGATGACATTTTCCAACTTTTGTTCCTTAATGTACTTGACTTCAAACCATAATACATGTCTATCATACAACTAAAATAACTCATAACATAATCTTCTTATAATTTTAAGCACCCTATTCTCACCCCAAAAGCGCATGTTGTAACACTCCCAACTTGTCGACTTTCGCGAATACTTATTTTCTTCAATTTATCTAGCTTCTAAGCATTCCAACCCACTATTCATGATCTTACATATTTGTAACCTCTATGGTAACATTATTAACTTACTTTATGTACTTTCAAAGATGATCTCGTTTCTGAGCTTACATCCGTTGACTTAAGACATACTCCTACGTTAAGAAACATGGGTTGTAACACATATGGACAGAGAATTAACCATAAATGGATGTATATGTATATGCAAGGGATGATCCCTAGGTAGGATGCAACTTATATGTATGTACGACCACTCCCAAACATGTAATACGTCATCAAAATATCATGGGTATAGATGACACAAAATGTCATTTCATAGTCTTTGACGTGGGTAAGGAAACTTAAGTAGTTATGCATCAATTTGAGGCATAACACACGAATAACAAGTACAGGTATGTGTTTATAATATACATGTGACTACATCTAAAAAAAAGTATAACAGTGATAAAGAATAGTTCATCATGCTCAAAATAGTGTATCGTTAACCTAAACATTATTTCTCTCATTTTTCATGGTGCTCACACAGTCCTTCAATCGATTAAAGCATAGAACAAGTGGAACACAATCCAAAAAAGGTTAAAAAAAGTCTAGAATCTACCGGAGCATGAATATCCATGGTTCACCCCCGCCTATAGCAAACAATATGAATTATTAGGAGAAATTCTCTCAAACAAAGCAAGGAAAGACACTTACCTCATCCGGCTAGTCTTCAACCTCAAGTCGCACAAAAATCTCACTCTAGCACTCCAGTCATGAAAATCGAATGTCACAGCCCAAAATCCCACCAAAGGTCGTGTTGGTGCCTAAGCCGCTTTCTAGGCAAGAAAACACCACAATAATCATAAATCTAAAGTAGATTAATCAGCTTTTAACCAAATGCTCAATAAGATAAGAAACATAATAATTCTAAAGTTTTATAATATAGATAACTATCCAAGGGAGGGTCTAAACATGACCACAATTGCCAATATTTCCCCAAAACCGGATGTCACAATCATCATAACCATCTAATGGGAGTATGAGAAACATCTAAACACACTGTTTGTCTAAATATAATAGATAGACATAAGAGAGAAGTAGGGAGGGGGATTCATGTGCTGCAAATCGATCAAGTAGAGTAGCTCACCACGAATTCTGCACGAATCCACCTACTGTCTCGGATGAATACCACTCGTACCAGTCTTAGAACCTGCACAAAATATGTAGAAGTGTAGTATGAATACAAACAATGATACCTAGTAAGTATAAAGTCTAGCCTCAAAGAAGTAGTGGCGAGGTGTCATCTCTAACACTCACTAGCAGTCAGATAAGCAGGTTAGAGAAATGATCCAATAGAAAGGCAGACATGATATCATCAACAAATACAAAAGCACAAAATACAAGTCATACAGACTTTAGACATGCTTTCCAAAAAACTGTAATCAAATAAGATACACTAATCCCAATTATCGAGTAAAACGGATACCAGTCAACAATACTAACTTCAGTTCATAGCATGAGTCTAAACAAATATAATTATGCATGCTCTGGATCTCTTTTTTAACAACTCACAATATAATTCATGTGCCTGACACATGCCACATATCCAACAAGCACCAAAAGAATCACGGGAGCATACACTCACAGGGCTCAAGGTACACTCACAGGGCTCAAGCGCCAATCATTTTATATTTAATTATCATCAATAAAATGTTGTGGCGCACAACCCGGCCCAAACCATAACATCATCAATCCATTAATCCGTGCCAATATCTGCTCAAGTTTTCAAAGTGCTAAAATCCATAACTTGCATCAATAACCACTTTTCACTCATGCATATGTGGGAGAAAGCATATAATAAAGAGTCACAAATCATGATATTATGAATGCGGATAAAAAGCCCAAATGGCTAACTGATATTTATGGTAAATCATATAACTTATATTATCATAACGGATCAATAAGCTATTTATCGTGTTTCTAGCTTAATCATATTATTATCGTGAGCAAATTAGGCTATAGAAACTGTAGCAATCATGGAGCAAACAAATCAAGCATATGACTATAAATTTATAATAAAGTCCGAAATGGCAATATATACCTCATGTCAAATCAAAAATTCATAAGCTTGGACATGCTCTTAAATTTTAAATATAAATTATTTAGTAGTCATAGCATCAATTGAGCGTGGATAGCAACTTCACATAATTCAATAAAGCACAATTCAGTCAATAAATATCGGATACAGTCGAAAACCTAGCAACGCATATACGCTCGTCACTTTACATATACATGCCTTCTAAATCAAGAATCAAATAACAATAAAGTCACCTATGGGGACAATTACCTCTTCGAAGGATAAACAAGAGATTTACCTCTACTCGACAACCTCAAATCAAGCAATAATCGCCTAATTGTCCAAATTCAATTCCAAATGAGCCAAATATAATAAAAAACAACTCAATAACATCAAATAAAGTCATAGGAACTAATCCCAAATAATAAATATTCGATCTTTATACAAATACACAAAGTCAACCGGGCCTGCACCATGAAATCTTACAAAACCCACAAACCTCGAATTCACATTCCAATACGAGTCCAGTAATATAAGTTTAATCTAAAACAAACTCCAAATCGGGGTTCAAATCGCAGTTATTTTCTTTCCAAACGTTTTCTCAAAAATCCCCAAATTTTACTTTAAAATCCCAGCTTTTAGGTGTAGAAATTCATAGGAAATCATGATATAATGTCAGATCCAAGTGAAATTTGACTACCTCCAAAGTAGTAGTTGATGAGAACAAAACTCACACTTAAATTATAATCGTTAATCAAATATAGTATAGTATAATATCGTATCCACAGGGATTGGATTTAAACAGTATTCTCGTAGTTTCATAGGAAGTACATTGGCGATCCTACCCGAGTTTGTGCCCATGGATGATGTACAGATTATAGAGGATTTGTCATACAAGGAAATTCCAGTTACCATCCTAGACTGACAAATCCGCAAGCTACGGAATAAAGAGGTAGCCTCCGTGAAAGTACTTTGGGGGAACAACAATGTGGAAGAAATGACTTGGGAAACCGAGGAAGACATAAAGTCTAGATATCCCTACTTATTTCCTCCTCCAGAGAAGGTTCCGATTGAGACATCATAACCATAAGGTACGTGTACAAAATTGTTTTATTAGTTATTGTCGTTGGTCGTGTGAGGCCATTGTCGTTATTGATAATTGTGGTCCTATGTGGCGTTGGATTATTAAGCTCCTACAGGGAGAGTTGGTAGTAGTGTTGTTTAAAGGAGACCCTGCCAAAGTTATATAGATCACGGGGAGTTGAACATTTGAGGACGAATGTTTCTAAGGGGGAAGGATGATACATCTCACGTTTTCGAACGTTAAAAGTTTCGTGTTCAGTTAATTGACGTAGACTTAGGGATGAGATCATCTTGACGTTAACGTATTTACGCTATTTATAACAAGCGATAAATAAGTTTTATGAAGGATAAATGGGTACACGAATTAAAGAAAACGAGTTTCGTTGAAAGTGGCCAATTTGGAATAAAATATGGGTCGAGCGATAATACGCGATAATTATAAACTAGTACCATGCAAGGTACCATATGGCCAGGTAGTATAATGTATAAAGTATATTAAAAATAAGTAGAATTTTAAGTAAATTTGTGGCAACTTTTAAATTATGCGGGTAATTTATTAATTATCGGGTAACAGGACATTACCCACAATGGCTAAACATGACTCTTGGTCATTATTGCCATGTGGCTAACTAAGGGTAAAGTTAAACCCTAACCAAGATAAGACTTAATTATAAGTCTTTTCTCCATCTCATTAGGATCAAGACTTAGGACATCCTTGAACCATTAATGTATCATTTGGTTCAAACACGTTAAGAGAGCAGAAGCTTAAGTTCGTTCAACTAATTCCATAAAAATATTTCAAAGAAGCAGTAGCTTATCTTCGTTCAGGATACTTCAGCATAATTCCATAAAAAGTTTGCAGTTTCAAAAGAGCATGGTACAATCTTCGTCAAGAATATTATACGAAGTTTTCCTTACTCCAGGTATGTTAAGGCCATTTCTTCTTTCTTTTGGCATGGTCCAAATTATACTGAAGAAACGAGCAAACGCACAGTTTCCATAAATTACTCTATCCATAGAGATACTAGGGGTGTCTATATTCTTGATTCCCCATGAGAATTATTATTATCTTTTGTTCATGGGTCTCAGAATAATACGCAGTCAAAAAAGTTTATCCGGAAGGAATATTGAGATTTTTAAGTATTTTTCATGCATTTCACCCATTTATTCATGTGCATTGACCCATGACCAGATGGCGTTATATACGCGTATATATGTAAATATCTATATATATCTATATATCTATATATATATAGGATATTGGAAAAGGTTACGGCATTATATATGCACAACCACCTGATCAGTTGATATATGTTGATGACGTTGCCCAAAGTGGCCGAGACGATATGATGGGATGCCTTCAGTGGCTTGATGATATAATGTACACCCATACCTAGGCATGATACAACATTTATACGCACATGCAGGACATTATAAATGTTTCAGAATCTAGAAAGTTATTCAGATTTAAAGATGTGTTTCTATATTCCATGTTTCATATATGTCTTTTACGTACTAATTTTCATGCCTTACAAACTTAGTACATATTTCGTACTCACACCCTATTTCACAATCTTGCATTTCATGCTCGCAGGTGCAAGTAGGCAAGCTGACGGTCCCCTTTCTTAGGATCCCTGATCAGTGAGAGTTGGCGTGTTCCACTTGATCCGGAGCTGCTTTTGATTTTGGTACGATATGTTTATATATATATATATATATATATATATATATATATATATATATATATGGGTATGGCGTGGCTCAGTCCCGTCTTTCTACAATTATGTTTCCATTAGAAGTATGTAGACAGTATGTCTAGTTGTGTTGTATATGGTCTTGTCGGCTTTCAGTTATTGGATGTATAGTTGTCTATAACAGCCTTGCCGGCTCGCCCAATGTATTCTGTATGTATTCATACATGTGCCTTGTTGGAAGGTTTCCTTCATGTATGTTATCTTCGTAATTCAGCAGATGTTACACATGTTCATATCCTAAACGCATGCTTAGGGTGTTTGACAGGTAGGACTCAGGCACCCTTTCGCGGCCCATCGGTTTGGGTCATGACATTATGTGTGTAAGCATGTGATTTTTTCCCTATTAGAAATACTCCTACAAAATTAAAGAAAATAGATTTTTTCCAAATAGTGTTTCAATTTTATAGGATTTATATAGTATTTTTATTAATTGTTTGCATTTTGTGCATGTTTAATTCTGTTAAAATTATGAAAAATGTCAAAAGTACCATGCGTTGCATATTAGATTTTATGTTCCTATTTTTAGGATTAATTATTTAATTAATTGCATTATTAAAATAAAATAACAAAAAAAATATTGCTCATTTTACATTTTAGCTTTTAATTTTAGATTAATAATTTCCTCTTCATTAATTTAGGATTAACTAATTTTATAATTATTATAAGTAGATAATTAGTTTGATTTTATAGATATAAAATTAGAATTTACTTAATTTAGTTTAGGAATTTAAATTAAAGAAAAAGAAAAAAACCAAAGAAAAAAGGGGTTGATTTTGTTTTTTATTTGGGCCACCTAAGAAACCAAATGCAATGGTCCAAACGGCTCTTATACCCATTCAAACCCAGGCCCAATACCCTAATATACCTGGTCCAACACCCTTACCCCAAAACGATCTCGTTTTGACGTTCTTTCATCACAGCCGTTGATTCATTTGATCCAACGGCTCGGAACATAATACCTTCAAACCGTATAACTGTCCGAGACACACTCCCAAACCCCATACACCCATCTCATTTCCGTGTCCCCTCCCAAATAAACTAAACCCTAGCCGCCCTCTCACCCCACGCCGACTACGCCTCTCTCAGCCGTCCGAAAATCGCCTTACAGCGGCGGAGCATCACCAAATCAGCCCAAATTCACCCTCAACAATTCTCAGCCTCCCCTTTACACCATCCTAATATCAATTTCCTCTAAATCACCACCTAATTTGTCAATTCCAGATCAGAAACCCAAACCTATTTCAGCCAAACTCCTACAAACCTACTGAAAATCACTACACATAACCTCCACACCCCCTAAACCCAAATCCCTTATCGATTTCCCCAAACAACCCCACAAAATCTTGGAATTCCAAATCTAAGAGGCATTCAGTTTGTTCAAAAAAAGCTCTCGAGTTCGCTATTTCCTCAGTGTTCGAGTTCAAAGGCTTGTTCTCTGATGCCTTCTTCGCGGTTTAGGCTCTTATGAGTCCTTTCTTTCAAGGCGATCCAGTCAAAATCCATGCAAGGCCAGATCTCTTGAAGGAGAAGACCTTTGTTGGTCAATTAGCGCAGAGAAGGACATCTTAGGCCGTCTTATGTTTCTTTTATTCCATAAATGGTAAGGTCTCACCACTGTCCTCTCCATTCTCTTCATTTCAGGCTCAAGTCAGTAATTTTTTTTGTTCGTTAATCTATTTGTTTTGTTTGAGAGTCATCCCTGCTTCAATTCTTGGTCATGTTCAAATCAGTCTTTTTTAGGGGTTTATTAACTTGGGTTAATTCATGTTCATTTTTTTGTTGTTCTGAATCATTTGTTAGTATGCCTAAATTGCCTAATTAGTTTGACTCGTCAATAGTTTGGTTTGATTAATGTCTGCCGAATTAGCCTAGGGTTAGTTTTGTATTTCATTAAGTTATATTGTGTTGTTGTTATTTGCCTAAACTCTTTTGCCTATGCTAGTCATCAAACCTTTTAGTCTGAAGAGCTCTTGTGGAGTTCATCATGAACTAGGTTCATTATAGGGTTTAGGTTTATTTTTCAGTTTTCAGACATTTAAAATTTAATTACACTGTCTAGCTTTGTTTGTTGTTTGATTTGTCCATTGATATTGGCTTGCTTGTTTCTGTTTGCTTTAATTCGTAAGTCACTAGGAACTTATAGGGTTTAATTGAACAAAAGGAAACTTAGAGGGGTCATTTAAGGGGTGGACAAAAGGAAAATGGGATAAGACCATGTTAGAAGGTTCTTGAATACGGGCAGCTGGCCCTATTTGGCCTGTACAAAAAATACTAAAACAAATTAGGTGCAGCCCACTGTCCAATTCTGTTGAAAGATGCTCTTTGTAGGCTAAAGGGAATAATTTTCTTATCCATTTCAGCACATGGTATTTTGATGCCCTTAAATAGGACCCATCTCATTCATTAGAGATAGATTTTTGAACCCTAAAATCACTCCAAAAAGGATTCAGCTACTGTTTTATTGATAGCTGGTTTTATTTTCTTCTGATTTTTAGCAAAATCTGGAAAACTCTCTCTATGATTTCTGGTTTTCTGATTTGAGTCCGGTTTAAGCAGAAGTTGTGTACTGCTGTGTTTGCAATTGTCTTCTACTCATTTCTTGCTAAAGTTCTTACTATACTATGCTCTTTGCTGTATGCAAGTACCTCATGAACTTTGAGTGACAAAAGATGAAGTTGTAACATGTTGTTTTGAAATTGAACTCCAGATCCTTTTCTTTGCCTATGATGTATTCTATGTATTTAACTTTATAGTTTCTTTTTAGCATTGTTTAAGCATGCTGAAACTAATTTTCTAATCTAAAATTTAGTGGAAATATTTGTAAGTATGAATGTTCAAAATAGTTTGGCTGTTCCATGTGATGATTTGATAGTTTTGAAATGCTAAGTAATCACAGTAGTTCCTTTGGTCGTTTATTGAGAATGCTGGATATGTACTGGACATGTCCAAAGTAGGCCATGTTTGATTATTGGGTACCCTTAGTTGAAATATTTTGCATTTCAACACTGTTAAAGCGATTGTATGTTTAAGTTGATTCATGAACAAGTTTAGGGTTTAATCTTTTGTTGTTAATAGCAAATTAATAGGTTAAACTTTTGATATGGTTTGTCAGCCTTTGATTTTTCCAGAATTTTTGTATTGTTTTGTGTTACACGTGATTTAAAGGACATTGAGCCTCAATTGTTCCTTAATGTCGAAGGCCCTTTATGTAGTTCCAGTATTTATGTAGTTCTTTTTTGTTATATGTAAAAATAAAGGGAATAAGGACTCATTAGGGCCTAGACGTTGCAGGTCCTCTTGTTAAAATAGTTGGGCCTGATGTTGGCCCAGATGAGGCAGCTTGTTAAAATCAGGCCCATCGTGTACCTGCTCCATTTTCCCTTTCAATTTTGGGCTCAATTTCGAGCCTAAACAACTTCAGCACTTTACCCACTAAATTTACTTTTCAGATAATGAAAAAATGAGTTTAACATTGAAGGCCTTTTCTCTTTAAAAAAATGGTCCTGGTATTGGCTCGATCATTTGCCAAGTAAAAGTTAGGCAAGCTGGTGTCCTCATCCTCATTCTTGGGCTCAATTTTGAGCCCAGTTGGCAACAGCCTTTAGGTTTAACGATATCCTTAATAATGCAATGGGCCTTTTGCTGGACCAAATCTTTTTAATAATTAAAAGCCTAGCTTATCTTCCAATGCTTACTTACAATTAGTAGCCTTATATTGAACCTCGAATTAGTTTTTTTAGTATGAACATATGTAGTTTGATTTAGTTGAGTACAATCTTTTTTTGAAATAAATTAAGGCGTGTCATTCACAAATGAATCCCATAATCTATGGCCCCCAAGTCAATACTAAAACTAGTGTGGAAAATACTTTGAACATTCGTAGTTTGCTTTAGGCGCGTTTATCATAAATCATCGTGACTATGGGTATGGCTCCAGTGGCATAGTCGTGATACCTAATTCCCAAATTGGGTTTGTATTTCATGTAACTTGATCGTAACAACTTTGAATAATAATAAAATAAACATGTCGCGAATTGCGGGTGCATTTCATGTAGCGTGATTTGCGGCATGTTCCAAAACAAGCGAGTGTACGACAATCGTAACTTGTTCAATAAATGAATCCATAAATCCTAAAAGCGGTTAAATAAGAGCGGTTATAAAGTTAAAAATGCACAATAGGTTTAAAACAAGTAATAAATCAGATAATTAGGCCAATTTTTAATAGTTAAGAGCCCGTGCTCGAACCACGGAACCCGGGATGAGCACTACTGAAATGAACATTTCAAAGCTTAGAGAAAATCCCGATAGAACTCCATATGTGGTGGAATGACCTAGGGGAGGTCAACAGAGGTGCTCCGGTAAAAGCTCCAAACGGGCTCATTGGTCTTTTGGAGATTAAACCAAGGTTGGACATAATTGAAGCCTTAATACCTTTTTGGGACCTGGCGCACAATGTGTTCCATTTATCTGATTTTGAGTTAACCCTTACACTTGAGGAGATAGCGGGCTATGCTGGCCTTAACGGGAATCTCAGGAGCCAATACCTAGTGGCACCAATGGTTGTAACCCCTCACAAGTTTCTAGATCTTCTGAGCATTAGTCGGGAAGTCAAAGATGGAAAGTTGGCTGAAGGATTTTGCATATTACACTTCTTATACCGCCGTTATGGGGACCCCCATGGTTTTGAGGCTCCGGATGCCGGTTTAAGTCATCAAGGGAATAAAGGCAAATGGGAAGCACGTTGGGGACTGGCCTTCATAGTGGCATTTTTAGGAACAGTAATCTGCCCAAGGAGTGATGGACATACAGAGTTGGGGCTCGTACGAGTGGCTGACTTCATGATCAAAAAAGCTAATGGCACTATCATACCAATGGTCCTGGCAGAAGTTTACCGAGCCATAACTGTTTGTCAAGCTGGGAATGTTTTTTGAAGGTTGAAACTTGCTTCTACCAATCTGGATGGAAGAACATCTTTGCCATCTTTTGAGGTACATGAATTATAGTATGACTGATCTTAACTGCATTGAAGAGCATGAAAACCGAGTGAATGGTCATGAGTTTCTAGAAGGTACGAAGGCATGATTTGCTCATTTGAGTTCCTTGACTGCCAGCAGAATTGAGTGGACATTCAGTTGGATCCCGGTCAATGAAGTTATCTATATGTCGGCTAATGTGTGCTTTCTTTTGTTAATGGGTCTTTGGAATATTCAGCCATATGCTCCACATAGGGTTCTACGCCATCTAGGCAGATACCAAACCATCCCTCATGATGGAGATTTGAGTCGACAAGTCATTGAACTAGGTCCAAAAGCTATATTCCTGGAGGAAAAAGTTTGCTAGATTTGGCATCAGTGTAGGTTCTTGGAGCCACAAACTAGAGTACGGGATTTGGCCAATGGTGATGTAGAGCCTAGCTACACGGCCTGGTATGGTAAAAGGGTTCAAGTCCATCAAGATCCTGAACGGCCCGCCAAAAGGCCCCACGTACAACAGTTCACTGATGGGTCACAAGAACAATGGAATTGGTTAGTAAAAGAGAAAAACTATAGGGCCATGATAAGCAAATTATAAGGGCAAATCACAAATCTTTAATTTGATAGTAGTGTATAGGTTGCTGTTGATGAAGGGGAGAAGAAAATGTTGGCTCTAAAAAAAACAACTCCATCTGAGCCCAAATTCAAAAGATGAATATAGATACTGAAAAGCCGAGAAGGAGCCAAACAAATGAAAGACTTATAAGCGATCTTAGGCGGAAAGTATGCGAGTATGGAACTGATTTTGAAAAGTCCGAAGGTAGATTGGCAAGAGCCCAGGCAAAGTTGGCAAAGAACGTAGAAGGACGGGCAGAGTTTGTTCAGCAATTAAAAGGAAAATATGATAGAGAGGTCGCAAATCTAAAGAAAAAGCTAACCACCCTCGAGAATGAAATGGCTCAACAAACATAGAACTTCAAGGCAGAGAGGGAGCATTGTTATGCATTGATGTCGTGACTAGAAGAGGACATGCAATTGTTACAGGAGCAAAGCCATAATGACACCCAGGTTATTGAAGCTAGATCTCAACAAATTGGGCGCCTGCTCCAAGAGAAAGGCATCATTAGAGAAAGTATTAAAGGAATTGTTGACTACATCGTAAGGATTAGTGGAATTGCTGACTACATCATCATGAAATGCCATGAGTGTGAGGATATTAATAGATCCACTTTCTTCACCACATTGATTACTTTTGTTCACCAGATAATGGATGACTTGGATCTCCTCCAAGGAGATCTTGCATGTAGGCCCGCGTCGAGACCGACTGATATCCTGCGAGCTCCTGGAGTAGTTTTGGAGGCACTTATGTATTCCTGTTTTTTCTTTTTGAGTCTGTATTTTAGTTTCCTTTTAGAGTCTATTTTGAGTCTGTCTTAGTTTTTTTGTTCTTATGTATGTATGATGGAGTCGTTGTAATAGAGAAAAATTAGAAGTTTTTATTTTAATGAATATTCGAAAAACACCAATTGTTTCTTTCTTTTATTCCGCATTTATCCCCTGAACTACGTAATAATCTAATTCACGCGGTGTCGTGATACATAAGCAATCCTCATCGGATCCGGTTATAGCTATAGATAACTCGAATAAGAGAGAAAATTATGAAAAGAGGACACAAGAAAAAGAGAGAAAACAATGCAAAAGAGAGAGTGCAAAGAAAATATAGCAAAATAATGAAAAGCACAAAAGAAAAGAAAAGATTCAAAGAGGTGGAAGGTCACAAAAGCCGAGATGAGACACGCAACCATTGCAAAACATGTAGAAAAACATTTAACTGTCTAGGTACATTGATTCGCCAACGTGCGATTCCCTATGTGTTAATTGTCTCGAACTAATCGGTTTGTTGTGTATGCTGTTGAGACTAGGTTCTGTGTTTAAGGTGGTTGGTTTTGTGATAACCTGGCTTCGCACCCTTACTTTACAAGATCCAAAGGAAGTGTCGAAATGACGTCAGAGAGTCATCTACCAACAATTTCCCCCACAGAGGATAGCTCGTTATCGGTTATCCCGATGTTAGAGTCAGCAACTGCTGAAGAGAACCAGACAATGGGCCTCCGCATGTTGGAAATGTGGGACGCTTAGTATAACGGCTGAGAGCTGCCTAGTGTAATACCTGGTTTTCCTGAGTTGATTCCTGTAAAAAGTGGAACCTCCAACATCCTTATAAACTACCCGACCACCCCATTCAGATAGCCCATGATGTTGGCCCATTTCGTTGGAATGCCTTCTGAGGTTCGCCCCAAGCATTGATTTCGGCAGTGTTTTCTATCATATTCACCGCACCACCAACCTCGGCTACGGCACAGCCAACATTACCCAGACAAAGTTTTGAGCTTTCATCCTTTGCTTTCCAAATACCACCATTTCAATCGGACACGGCTCATGTCACCCCAAACTCCTACCCTCAACAACCTCGGTATGAGTTTACCAAGGGACAAGAGATAACTGTAAAGAATCTCGAGCAAGAAGAGATCACTCGAAAAATGAAGAGCATAGAACAAAGTCTCAAGAACATACAAGGCCTGAGTATCCAAAAGAGTGTCTCCTACGTTGACTTGTGCATGTTCCCTCATGTTCACCTACCCGTCAGTTTCAAGACTCCCAAGTTCAAAAAGTATGACGAACATAGAGACCCCATAGCCCACCTGAAAGGGTATTGCAATCAGTTAAGAGGAGCGGGCAGGTAAGAAGAACTCTTCATGGCTTACTTCGGGGAGAGTTCAGCCGAAATTGCATGCGAATGGTATATGGACCAAGACATCTCCCACTGGCACATATGGGATGACTTGGCCCGAGACTTTGTTAGACAGTTCTAGTACAACATGTACCTAGCTCCATATCAAAACTCTTTATCCAATTTCAAAAAGAAGTCCTTAGAGAGCTTCCGAGAGTATGCTATCAAGTGGCATAAACAAGCTGCCAGGGTGAAACTCCCAATGGATGAGACCGAGATGGTTAGTGTCTTTTTGCAAGCCCAAGAGGCTAATTACTTCCAGAACATGATGTCCGTTATGGGTAAGCCAATTGCAGAAGCCATAAATATTGGGGAAATGGTGGAGAATGGTTTGAAAATGGGTCGCATCTTGAGCCAGTCAGCTATAAGAGCCACCTCTCAAGCAATCTAGAGCGGGTCAGGGGCTGCAGCAAACCGGAAAAGGAATGAAGAAGTGGCAATGATGGCTTCAAGCCTAAAGAAACCCTGTCAACCCCATGTTTAATTTGGTTTCTCTTCAAGCACCCCACAACATTACTACCCTCACCAAGATGCGGCATATGCCATGACTCCTCAGCCTTATGCAGTAATGAATGCCCAGCCATATGCTCGGCCGCATAAACATTATAACCAAAATGAAGCTCCACCTCCAGAAATAACCTTCCTCGCCAAGCTCCATATAATCCTCGTCCACCACAGAATAATTTTCCATATAACCTCAGCGCCCATGAGCCACCCAGAAAAACCAACTTCACACCCATCGGTGAATCATATTCTAGCCTTTTCTCAAAGTTAGTCCAAATGGGTTTGTTGCAGCCGTACCTCCAAACAGGAAAAACCTAGAGTCACACTATTACCAACCCGGTACCCGATGTGCTTATCATTCAAGGGTAGAAGGGCAAGACACTAATGATTGTTGGACTATTAAGAGAGTGGTCAAAAACATGATAGAACAAAAACGGGTAGTGTTAAGTGATGAGGAGGTCCCCAATGTAACCAATAACCCATTGCTTTCTCACAACAATGGGCCAGTTATTGTGATGATCTGTGAGGAAAAAGAGTTTGGCCCAGCTTTGAAAGTTATCATTGCTATTGCCGATGTTGAAAAGAAGCCCAAAGCGGCATCAAAGCAAGCTAAGGATGAAAAGAAAAACAACTCCACTCCTCAAAGCATAGAAAAGGTTGTGGAAACCAAGACAGGGTCAGCACCCCCTAAAGATGTCGTTCTCTATATTCTCAGGGCCCCTAGAAAAGAATAGTTTATGTTGAGTCCCCAAAAAGGTTTGAGCAAAACAAGATTACACTAAATGTACCCAAGATGTACGTACCAAAGGGGACTTTTGTGGCATAGAGGCTGATAATTTCACCCAGGCTGACTGAGCCCGTAGTTATCAGCCGCGCACCGCAGAATACTATAAAGAACCCCACTGTCGTCCCTGTAACTACAATAAAGTAGAGGTAACATATAAAGGAAAGAAAATCATGGGGGGGGTGAATTAAATGAACCCATCTTGAAATTACCTCAACTTGGAAGAATTGGACAAGACCAAATAGAAGCGTTTTCCGCTTAAAAACCTAGTCAATGCTGAAGAGGAAGAGGAATTCTTCGGAAAAATGAAACCTTCGGACTACGCCGTG